>NW_025533722.1:392500-483117 GCF_020615455.1 Coregonus clupeaformis
TGGACAGGTGTCTTTTATACAGGTAACGAGTTCAAACAGGTGCAGTTAATACAGGTAATGAGTGGAGAACAAGAGGGCTTCTTAAAGAAAAACTAACAGGTCTGTGAGAGCCAGAATTCTTACTGGTTGGTAGGTGATCAAATACTTATGTCATGTAATAAAATGCAAATGAATTACTTAAAAATCATACAATGTGATTTTCTGGATTTTTGTTTTAGATTCCATCTCTCACAGTTGAAGTGTACCTATGATAAAAATTACAGACCTCTACATGCTTTGTAAGTAGGAAAACCTGCAAAATTGGCAGTGTATCAAATACTTGTTCTCCCCACTGTATATATATATATATATATATATATATATATATATATATATATATATATATATATGTGTGTGTGTGTGTGTATATTTATATGTGTGTGTGTGTATATATACAGCTGTGGAAAAAATTAAGAGACCACTGTAAATGTTTCTTAAATCAGCATCTCTACATGTATGACAGCCATTCCATTCCAGTGTCTGTTGAATTCCAACACAGAGGCACACCTCATTCTACTGAATTAGGTACTGATTAGGTGATCACCTGAACCAAATCTTATTTAACAAGGAAAAGTATAAAAACCACTGCTGTGGTCATCACTATCCTCTTGCAATAGGACCAGCTGGATGGCAAAAACAGTGCTAATAGTACCTCAAAAGTAATATTAATTAAAAAATAACTATTGATCATGCCAAAAGAGTTGAAAAGGAAAGTTTTGAGTGAGGAAAACAAAGGATTCAATTCTGGCTTTACTGGCAGAGTGATACAGTGAGCGTCAGGTTGCTTCCATCCTTAAAATTTCAAAGACGGCGGTTCATAAGAACAAGGTCAAGCAGCAGACATTGGGGACAACAAAGCTACAGACCAGCAGAGGGCGAAAACGACTCTCTACTGACTGGGATGACCACCAACTCATTAGAATGTCACTCAACAACCGTAGGATGACATCAAATGACCTACAAAAAGAATGGCAAACGGCAGCTGGGGTGAAGTGCACGGCGAGGACGGTTCGAAACAGGCTCCTAGGGGCAGGGCTGAAGTTGTGCAAAGCTAGAAAAAAGCCCTTCATCAATGAGAAGCAAAGAAGAGCCAGGCTGAGGTTTGCAAAAGACCATAAGGATTGGACCGTAGAGGACTGGAGTAAGGTCATCTTCTCTGATGAGTCCAATTTTCAGCTTTGCCCAACACCTGGTCGTCTAATGGTTAGACGGCGACCTGGAGAGGCCTACAAGCCACAGTGTCTCGCACCCACTGTGAAATTTGGTGGAGGATCAGTGATGATCTGGGGGTGCTTAAGCTAAGGCTGGAATCGGACAGATTTGTCTTTGTGAAGGACGCATGAATCAAGCCACGTACAAGGTTGTCCTGGAAGAAAACTTGCTTCCTTTTGCTCTGACATTATTCCCCAAGTCTGAGGATTGGTTTTTCCAGCAGGACAATGCACCATGCCACACAGCCAGGTCAATCAAGGTGTGGATGGAGGACCACCAGATCAAGACCCTGTCATGGCCAGCCCAATCTCCAGACCTGAACCCCATTGAAAACTTCTGGAATGTGATCAAGAGGAAGATAGTGGTCCTCTGTAGCTCAGCTGGTAGAGCACAGCGCTTGTAACGCCAAGGTAGTGGGTTCGATCCCCGGGACCACCCATACACAAAAAAAAATGTATGCACGCATGACTGTAAGTCGCTTTGGATAAAAGCGTCTGCTAAATGGTATATTATAATATATTATATTATATTATTATTATTATTATTATTATTATTATTATTATTATTATTATTATTATTATATTATATCAAACAAAGCCGAGCTGCTTGAATTTTTGCGCCAGCAGTGGCATAAAGTCACCCAACATCAATGTGAAAGACTGGTGGAGAGCATGCCAAGATGCATGAAAGCTGTGATTGAAAATCAGGGTTATTCCACCAAATATAGATTTCTGAACTCTTCCTAAGTTAAAACATTACTATTGTGTTGTTTAAAAATGAACATGAACTTATTTTCTTTGCATTATTCGAGGTCTGACAACACTGCATCTTTTTTGATATTTTGACCAGTTGTCATTTACTGCAAATAAATGCTCTAAATGACAATATTTTTATTTGGAATTTGGGATAAATGTTGTCAGTAGTTTATGGAATAAAACAAAAATGTTATTTTTACCCAACCTATAAATTGTAAAACCAGAGAAACTGATAATTTTGCTGTGGTCTCTTAATTTTTTCCGCAGCTGTATATGTGTGTGTGTGTGTGTATTTATATGTGTGTGCATGTGTGTGTGTGTGTGTGTGTGTGTGTGTGTGTGTGTATGTGTGAAAACATATGATCAAGGAGAAATCTTAGGTGAAATCAGTATCTAAATGAAGAGATATGTGCTTGAACAGAGTTCCTCTGCTAGGCCCATTAACAAAGAAACACACACACACACACACACACACACACACACACACAGAACCTCAGCCATTCTACTACAGCACAGACAACTCTGGTTCCTTTCACATTGAAACTCCATCAAGTGTTGGGTCATCATCAGAAAGAACACCATTCTACACAGTCAATAATACAAACCACTCACCTGGTCATCATCAATCAGGACAGTAGGAAGACATGGAAGAGAAGAGAGACACACAGTCAGTATTCATCATCATCATCATCATCCTCATCATCACCACCACCATCATCATCACAACCATCATCATCATCATCACCATCATCATCATCATCATCACCATCATCATCACCACCATCACCATCATCATCATCACCACTACCATCATCACCCTCATCATCATCATCATCATCATCATCATCATCACCACCATCATCATCATCGTCATCATCATCATCACCATCATCATAAAACCATCACCACATCATCATCATCATCATCATCATCATCACCTTCATCATAATACCATCATCATCATCACCACCATCATCATCATCATCACCACCACCATCATCATCATCCTCATCATCATCACACAAGCAAGGAAGATGGTTTTAGAAAAACGTGTGTAATACTAATGCCATGATGATCCCGTCCACCCCAGCCCGTCTTCATTAGAAGATGGCATTTCTAATGATTGGATACAATTAGCTATAATTAGGTGACATTTCAATAACTAGACTGTATGATTAGATTAAAAAAGGCCTAAACTCATTTACATCACACCACTTAGTCACTGAGCAAGACATTCATTCACATCCTCTGGGTCTTTCCAAACAGTAGCCTTTCTAACCCCTCACCACTCTCTCTCTCCCCCTCTCTCTCTAACCCCTAACTTTCTCTCTCTCTCTCTCTCTCTCTCTCTCTCTCTCTCTCTCTCTCTCTCTCTCTCTCTCTCTCTCTCTCTCTCTCTCTCTCTCTCTCTCTCTCTCTCTCTCTCTCTCTCTCTCTCTCTCTCTCTCTCTCTCTCTCTCTCTCAACATTATTAAATAAAATCAAATGCTATTTGTCACATTCTTGGTAAACAACAGGTGTAGACTAACAGTGAAATGCTGACTTCCGTCCCTTCCCAACAATGCAGAGAGAAAGAAAATAGAGAAATAATAGAAAAGTAAAACACGTAATAATACAAGTAATTATAAATACAATGAGTAACGATAACTTGGCTATATACACGGGGTACCAGTACTGAGTCGATGTGCAGGGGTACGATATAATGGAGATAGATATGTACATATACAGTGAGGGAAAAAAGTATTTGATCCCCTGCTGATTTTGTACGTTTGCCCACTGACAAAGACATGATCAGTCAATAATTTTTATGGTAGGTTTATTTGAACAGTGAGAGACAGAATAACAACAAAAAAATCCAGAAAAACGCATGTCAAAAATGATATAAATTGATTTGCATTTTAATGAGGGAAATAAGTATTTGACCCCCTCTCAATCAGAAAGATTTCTGGCTCCCAGGTGTCTTTTATACAGGTAACGAGCTGAGATTAGGAGCACACTCTTAAAGGGAGTGCTCCTAATCTCAGTTTGTTAACTGTATAAAAGACACCTGTCCACAGAAGCAATCAATCAATCAGATTCCAAACTCTCCACCATGGCCAAGACAGCAGGGGATCAAATACGTATTTCCCTCACTGTAGGTAGGGGTAAAGTGACAGATAGTAAACAGTAGCAGCAGCGAATGTGATGAGTCAAAAAGGGTCAATGCTATTGGTTAACTATTTAATTAACTATTTATCAGTTTTATGGCTTGGGGAAGCTGTTCAGGGTCCTGTTGGTTCCAGACTTCATCGGTACCGCTTGCCGTGCGGTAGCAGAGAGAACTGTGACATTATCTCCTTCTCTTTCTCTCTCTCTCTCTTCCAACCCCCCTCTCTCTCTCCCCTCTCTATCTCTCTCTCCCTCTATCCCTCAGCTTGTTTACATCAGATAAGTTGTTGATGACAAGCCACTGAGCTCAAATCAATTTGTTTGCAGCTATCAGATTCAGAGGTTAGCAAGCCGCAAGAACGCTAACACACTGTCGTGTGAATCAGACGGGAACAATCATCCTCATTCTGATAGAACTTCAAACACACACACACAGACACACACACACAAACACAGATACACACACACACACACACACACACACACACAAATGAGTTCCCTATAATGTCCGGTGAACATTCCACCAGGTAATCATTATATAAACTCACAGGGAGAAAAAAAACTTAAAAAGTCATGAATTCCTTATAACAACAATACATCAACAACCATGTAAAAATGTCAGATAAAATACCTATTCAGTCAGAGAAATAGGTGAATAAAAACCCATTTAGTCAGCTCTCTTGATATGTGTTAATTCCAACAATAGCGTGTCTGTCCCTTGTCCACAGGGTTAGTTAACAGTATATACCATCAGAGAGCAGGGAACAGAGAGACACAGTTAACAGTAGAGACCATCAGAGAGACAGTTAACAGTAGAGACCATCAGAGATAGTTAACAGTAGAGACCATCAGAGATAGTTAACAGTAGAGACCATCAGAGTGACAGTTAACAGTAGAGACCATCAGAGAGAGTTAACAGTAGAGAACGTCAGAGAGACAGTTAACAGTAGAGACCATCAGAGAGACAGTTAACAGTAAATACCATCAGATATAGTTAACAGTAGAGTCCATCAGACACAGTTAACAGTAGAGACCATCAGAGATAGTTAACAGTAGAGAGCATCAGAGACACAGTTAACAGTAGAGACCATCAGGGACAGTTAACAGTAGAGTCAATCTGAGACACAGTTAACAGTAGATATCATCAGAGAGAATTAACAGTAGAGACCATCAGAGAGAGTTAACAGTAGAGACCATCATAGACACAGTTAACAATAGATACCATCAGAGAGAGTTAAAGCTAGAGACCATCAGAGACAGTTAACAGTAGAGACCATCAGACACAGTTAAAAGTAGAAACCATCATAGTACAGTTAACAGTAGAGACAATCAGAGATAGTTAACAGTAGAGACCATCAGGTAGACAGTTAACAGTAGAGACCAACCGAGAGACAGTTAACAGTAGATACCATCATACACAGTTAACAGTAGAGACCATCAGAGACACAGTTAACAATAGATACCATCAGAGAGAGTTAACAGTAGAGACCATCAGAAATAGTTAACAGTAGAGACCATCAGAGATAGTTAACAGTAGAAATCATCAGATAGACAGTTAACAGTAGAGACCATCAGAGACACAGTTACCAGTAGAGACCATCAGACACAGTTAAAAGTAGAAACCATCAGAGACAGTTAACAGTAGAGACCATCAGAGTCACAGTTAACAGTAGAGACCATCACACACAGTTAACAGTAGAGATCATCAGAGAGAGTTACAAGTAGAGACCAATCGAGAGACAGTTAACAGTAGAGACCATCAGAGACAGTTAACAGTAGAGACCATCAGAGACAAAATTAACAGTAGAGACCATCAGAGATAGTTAACAGTAGAGACCATCAGAGAGACAGTTAACAGTAGAGACCACCAGAGAGAGTTAACAGTAGAGACATATCAAGAGACAGTTAACAGTAGAGACCTTCAGAGACAGTTAACAGTAGAGACAATCAGAGAGAGTTAACAGTAGAGACCAACCGAGAGACCGTTAACAGTAGAGACCATCAGACACAGTTAAATGTAGAGACCATCAGAGACACAGTTAACAATAGATACCATCAGAGATAGTTAAAGGTAGAGACCATAAGAGACAGTTAACAGTAGAGACCATCAGAGATAGTTAACAGTAGAGACCATCAGAGACAGTTAACAGTAGAGACCATCAGAGACACAGTTAACAGTAGAGACAATCAGACACAGATAACAGTAGAGACCATCAGAGAGAGTTAAAAGTAGAGACCTTCAGAGATAGTTAACAGTAGAGACCATCAGAGATAGTAAACAGTAGAGACCATCAGGGACAGTTAACAGTAGAGACTATCCGAGACACAGTTAACAGTAGAGACCATCATAGAGAGTTAACAGTAGAGACCATCAGATAAACAGTTAACAGTAGATACCATGAGAAAGAGTTAACAGTAGAGACCATCAGTGAGAGTTAACAGTAGAGACCATCAGAAATAGTTAATAGTAGAGACCATCAGAAAAAATTAACAGTAGAGACCATCAGAGATAGTTAACAGTAGGGACCATCAGAGAGACAGTTAACAATAGATACCATTAGAGAGAGTTAAAGGTAGAGACCATCAGAGAGACAGTTAACAGTAGAGACCATCAGACACAGTTAAAAGTAGAAACCATCAGAGAGACAGTTAACAGTAGAGAACATCAGAGAGACAGTTAACAATAGAGACCATCAGAAACAGTTAACAGTAGAGACCATAAGAGACACAGTTAACAATAGATACCATTAGAAAGAGTTAAAGGTAGAGACCATCAGAGAGACATTTAACAGTAGAGACCATCAGACACAGTTAAAGGAGAGACCATCAGACACAGTTAACAGTAGAGACCATCATAGACACAGTTAACAATAGATACCATCAGACACAGTTAAAGGAGAGACCATCAGAGACACAGTTAACAGTAGAGACCATCAGGGACAGTTACCAGTAGAGACTATCCGAGACACAGTTAACAGTAGAGACCATCATAGAGAGTTAACAGTAGAGACCATCAGAGAGAGTTAACAGTAGAGACCATCAGAGATAGTTAACAGTAGAGACCATGAGAGACAGTTAACAGTAGAGACCATCAGAGACACAGTTAGCAGTAGAGACCATCAGACACAGTTAACAGTAGAGACCATCAGAGAGAGTTAAAAGTAGAGACCAATCGAGAGACAGTTAACAGTAGAGACCATCAGACACAGTTAACAGTAGAGACCACCATAAACACAGTTAACAATATATACCATCAGATAGAGTTAAAGGTAGAGACCATCAGAGACACAGTTAACAGTAGAGACCATCAGATATAGTTAACAGTAGAGACAATCAAAAACATAGTTAACAGTAGAGACCATCAGACACAGTTAAAAGTAGAAGCCATCAAATGCACAGTTAACAGTAGAGACCATCAGAAAGAGTTAACAGTAGAGACCATCAGATATAATTAACAGTAGAGACCATCAGATATAGTTAACTATAGAGACCATCAGAGCAACAGTTAACAGTAGAGACCATCAAAGAGAGTTAACAGTAGAGACCCTCAGAAATAGTTTACAGTAGAGACAATCAGAGATAGTAAACAGTAGAGACCATCAGGGACAGTTAACAGTAGAGACTATCCGATACACAGTTAACAGTAGAGACCATCATAGAGAGTTAACAGTAGAGACCATCATATAAACAGTTAACAGTAGATACCATCACAAAAAGTTAACAGTAGAGACCATCAGAGAGAGTTAACAGTAGAGACCATCAGAAATAGTTAACAGTAGAGACCATAATAAATAGTTAACAGTAGAGACCATCAGAGATAGTTAACAGTAGGGACCATCAGAGAGACAGTTAACAGTAAAGACCATCAGAGACACAGTTAACAGTAGAGACCATCAGACACAGTTAAATGTAGAAACCATCAAATGCACAGTTAACAGTAGAGACCATCAGAAATAGTTAACAGTAGAGACCATCAGATATAGTTAACAGTACAGACCATCAGAGATAGCTAACAATAGAGACCATCAGAGCGACAGTTAACAGTAGAGACCATCAGACACAGTTAAAAGTAGAAACCATCAGAGACACAGTTAACAGTAGAGACCATCAGAGATAGTTAACATTAGAGACCATCAGAGACACAGTTAACAGTAGAGACCATCAGGTACAGTTAACAGTAGAGACTATCCGAGACACAGTTAACTGTAGAGACCATCATAGAGAGTTAACAGTAGAGACCATCAGAGAGAGTTAAAAGTAGAGACCAATCGAGAGACAGTTAACAGTAGAGACCATCAGAGACACTGTTAACAGTAGATACCATCAGAGAGAGTTAAAGGTAGAGACCATCAGAGAGACAGTTAAAAGTAGAGACCATCGGACACAGTTAAAAGTAGAAACCATCAGAGACACAGTTAACAGTAGAGACCATCAGAAATAGTTAACAGTACAGACCATCAGCGATACAGTTAACAGTAGAGACCATCAGAAATAGTTAACAGTAGAGACCATCAGAGACACAGTTAACAGTAGATACCATCAGAGAGAGTTAACAGTAGAGACCATCAGAGAAACTGTTAACAGTAGAGACCATCAGAGATACAGTTAACAGTAGACACCATCAGAGAGAGTTAACAGTAGAGACCATCAGAGAGAGTTAACAGTAGAGACCATCAGAGACAGTTAACAGTAGAGACCATCAGAGACACAGTTAACAATAGAGGTGATCATACACAGTTAACAGTAGAGACCATCAGATATAGTTAACAGTAGAGACCACCAGAGACACAGTTAACAGTAGAGACCATCAGACACAGTTAACAGTAGAGACCATCAGAGAGAGTTAAAAGTAGAGACCAATCAAGAGACAGTTAACAGTAGAGACCATCAGAGACACTGTTAACAGTAGAGACCATCAGAGAGACAGTTAACAGTAGACACCATCAGAGACAGCTAACAGTAGATACCATCAGAGACACAGTTAACAGTAGAGACCATCAGACACAGTTAACAGTAGAGACCATCAGAGAGAGTTAAAAGTAGAGACCAATCGAGAGACAGTTAACAGTAGAGACCATCAGAGACACTGTTAACAGTAGAGACCATCAGAGAGAGTTAACAGTAGAGAACATCAGAGAGACAGTTAACAGTAGAGACCATCAGACACAGTTAACAGTAGAGACCATCATAGACACAGTTAACAATAGATACCATCAGAGAGAGTTAAAGGTAGAGACCATCAGAGAGACAGTTAACAGTAGAGACCATCGGACACAGTTAAATGTAGAAACCATCAGAGACACAGTAAACAGTAGAGACCATCAGAAATAGTTAACAGTACAGACCATCAGCGATACAGTTAACAGTAGAGACCATCAGAAATAGTTAACAGTAGAGACCATCAGAGACACAGTTAACAGTAGATACCATCAGAAATAGTTAACAGTACAGACCATCAGCGATACAGTTAACAGTAGAGACCATCAGAGATAGTTAACAGTAGAGACCATCAGAGAGACAGTTAACAGTAGAGACCAACAGGGAACAGACAGACAGATATGAGCAGTGTGTTTTCCATGTGCTCTGGGCCATTATATGGCCGCTGAGGTCTGCACCTGTTCATCCGGTGTGCATGGTGTGTGTGTGGTGTGTGTGTGTGTGTGTGTGTGTGTGTGGTGTGTATGATTGTGTGTGTGTCCTGAGGCAGAGTAAACTAGTGTCTCACGACACCTCTACTTTCACTGATGATAAGTGATGACTGACTATACTCTCTCTCTCACACACACACACACACACACACACACACACACACACACACACACACACACACACACACACACACACACACAGACACACACAGACACACACACACACACAATCACTCTCCTGCCCATTCACTCACAAATCAAACATACTACTCTTTCCCTCCATCCAACCATCTCTCTCTCTTCTCTCCCACCAGATTCAATCCAACCATCTCTCTCTTCTCTCCCCCCAGATTCCATCCAACCATCTCTCTCTCTTCTCTTCCCCCAGATTCCATCCAACCATCTCTCTCTCTTCTCTCCCCCAGATTCCATCCAACCATCTCTATCTCTCTTCTCTCCCCCCAGATTCCATTCAACCATCTCTCTCTATTCTCTCCCCCCAGATTCCATCCAACCATCTCTCTCTATTCTCTCCCCCCAGATTCCATCCAACCATCTCTCTCTCTTCTCTCCCCCAAGATTCCATCCAACCATCTCGCTCTCTTATCTCCCCCCAGATTCCATCCAACCATCTCTCTCTCTTCTCTCCCCCCAGATTCCATCCAACCATCTCTCTCTCTTCTCTCCCCATAGATTCCATCCAACCATCTCTCTCTATTCTCTCCCCCCAGATTCCATCCAACCATCTCTCTCTCTTCTCTCCCCCAAGATTCCATCCAACCATCTCGCTCTCTTCTCTCCCCCCAGATTCCATCCAACCATCTCTCTCTCTTCTCTCCCCCAGATTCCATCCAACCATCTCTCTCTCTTCTCTCCCCATAGATTCCATCCAAACATCTCTCTCTATTCTCTCCCCCCAGATTCCATCCAACCATCTCTCTCTCTTCTCTCCCCATAGATTCCATCCAACCATCTCTCTATTCTCTCCCCCCAGATTCCATCCAACCATCTCTCTCTCTTCACTCCCCCCAGATTCCATCCAACCATCTCTCTCTCTTCTCCCCCCAGATTCCATCCAACCATCTCTCTCTCTTCTCTCCCCCAGATTCCATCCAACCATCTCTCTCTCTTCTCTCCCCCCAGATTCCATCCAACCATCTCTCTCTCTTCTCTCCCCCCAGATTCCATCCAACCATCTCTCTCTCTTCTCTCCCCCCAAATTTGAACTGCAACTTAAACACATATGTGACTAGTTTCAGGAAACTAGGCGTATGTGGCGGGTCACTACTTCACAGGAGAGCCATTTGAACGTAAACTTTTTTGTTGTTATTAAAATGCCTTTTTTTGGCAGAAATGCCTTCTGGAACATGTGAACTTTCATGTGCCTTAATAACAAACTTGTATGCCATCTGTAAATACAAATAAAATTGTTAAATTACGAGCCTAGTTAATTTAGCCACAGAAAAAGACAGCAACCTTCCCACTACCCATGATTGGCTGAGATAATGAGTGGGCTGGACATGCCGACAGATGAGTTCAGATTGGTCTGCCATATAGCACACTTCTGTCTATTTGAGCTGGTCAGTATGTGTAGGTAATCCTTTCTAATGAGGCTTTATAAAAATATATTAGATTTAGATTTTAGTCATTTAGCAGACGCTCTTATCCAGAGGGAATTACAGTTATGCATACATTATTTTTTTTATTTTTTTTCATACCCCCTGTGGGAATCAAACCCACAACCCTGGCGTTGCAAACGCCATGCTCTATCAACTGAGCTACATCCCATATATATTGCGTAGTAGAACTGCAGAAGTGTTGCTCTCCACTTTCTGGAGGATGAGTTTTGAAATCAGTGGAATTAGAGTATGATAGCTAAGGAGATGGAGAAAACACCTGTATTCGGATTACATATTGAAACTAAGGGCAGCCATGGCATCTGTGACAGGGTGTCACGCCCTGGCCTGGAGAGGCCTGTTGTCTTTAGTTGGTTTGGTCAGGGCGTGAGTTTCTATGTTATATATTCTATGTTTACGTTCTAGTTAGTCTATTTCTATGTTGCAGTGCTAGGTTGTGTTTCTAGGTTTGGCCGGGTGTGATTCCCAATCAGAGACAGCTGTCACTCGTTGTCTCTGATTGGGGATCAAGTATCCCATTGCCTATTGTGTATTGTGGGATCTTGTTCCTGTTAGGCTGGTATGTGTATAGCCCTTTGGACATCACGTTACGTTGATTTCTTGTTTTGTTGTATGTTTATTTGAGTTAATAAACATGTACGCTTTTCACGCTGCACCTTGGTCCGACCTATCTCCCAACGTTCGTGACAGAAGATCCCACCACAAAAGGACCAAGCAGCGTGCCGAGGCGGAGCGAATAGCTTTGTCACAGGTGGGCAAATGGTGGTCATGGGAGGAGATATTCGCTGGGAAAGGACCCTGGGCGAAGGTACAGGCCCTGGCAAGAGAGGATCAATGACAACGCCAACGGGACCAACCGCTGAGGAAGCCCGAGAAGCAACCCCAATAAAAAAAAAATTGGGTGGCTAGAGGGGTGGTCGGGGATCGAGAGGGAAGAGCCCCGACCACTGCACCCGGTGGGGTTCCAGTTGGAGTCCCTACGACCATGGGAACAGGAATGGGAACAGTTTTACACTGAGGAGTCGGAGGATGATGACGACGATGAGTTTCTGTTCCCTAACTCGTGGGGGCTCCCGGAGGAGTCCTCACTGGAGGAGGATTGGGCGCAGAGAGTAAAGGACTGGTACAGTCGTAGACCTCCAGCGACGGTTCCCAGTCCGGTACGCCTCGTGCCTGCTTCTCGCACCAAGCCAGTGGTGCGTGCTCCAAGTCCGGTAAGGTCCGTGCCTGCTCCTTGCACCAAGCCAGTGGTGCATGTATCCAGTCTGGCACGGCAAGTGTCTGCTCCCCGCACCAAACCAGTGGTGCGTGTATCCAGTCCGGCACGGCCCGTGCCTGCTCCCCGCACCAAACCAGTGGTGCATCTATCCAGTCCGGTACGGCCCGTACCTGCTCCTCGCACCAAACCTGTGGTGCGTGTCTCCAGTCCGGCCCGGCCCGTTCCTGCTCCTCGCACCAGACCTGTGGTGCGTGTCTCCAGTCCGGCCCGGCCCGTTCCTGCTCCTCGCACCAGAACTGTGGTGCGTGTTCCCAGTTCCTCTCCAGGTTCGGGGTCTCCCACACCAGGGTCCAGACAGGGCTGGTGCATCGTGGGAGGAAGGAGAGGGGAAGCATCGCGCCGAGGTCCAGACCAGACCAGGGGGGCAAAGGGGAGGCAGAGAGGGACAGGTCGTCACGCCCAGAGCCGGATCCGCCTCCGAGGCTGAATGCCCACCCGGACCCTCCCCTAATGAGTCTGGTTGGTGCGGCCGGAGTACACACCTTTGGGGGGAGAGGCAGCTGTCGCTCGTTGTCTCTGATTGGGGATCATACTTAGGTAGCCTATTGCCTACTGTGTATTGTGGGATCTTGTTCCTGTTAGGCTGGTATGTGTATAGCCCTTTGGACTTCACGTTAAGTTGTTTATTGTTTTGTTGAATGTTTATTGAGTTAATAAACATGTACGCTTTTCACGCTGCTCCTTGGTCCGACCCGTCTCTCAACGTTCGTGACACAGGGAGAAGCGTCCAACCATGATGTATACGGGTAAGATAGTCTAGCTACATGTCTTAACAAAAGACTCCATTATGCAAGTATGCATTTCAATAGAATGTCACTGCAACAACTGTTGATAGACGTAGCTGGTAAATTCGCTATGGCTATCTACTCCGATTTCAGAACAAGGGTAAGATAGTCTAGCTAGCTACATTTTCAGATATTACACATTTCTAATTTTGACAAAATGTCATTTTATTTTCAAGTTAAAGTGTACTGTTAGCTAGCTAGCTAACGTTAGCCGGTTAGCTTGGGTGCTTGACTGCTGTTAGGTCAGAAAGCTCGGATCAACCCTACTCCTCGGCCAGAGCGTCCAGTGTAAGCTCTGAACGCTCCGAGAGCGAAACGCTCTGAATTTACGAACGAACAATCTGACAACGCTCTGAGTTTACGGGCGGGGATATAGCTTAAGAGGGTGTGAACGATGCTGAATGGGTGTAGACAAAGAAGAGCTCTCCAGTAGGTACCAAAACATTCAAAGGCCATTTTCTCAAAAGTGAGGTTACAAGTTTATCAACTTTCAAAGCAGAATTGCTTTCCCATTGTTCCTCAACTGTAGTGTATGATATACCATTTTCTTGCTCTGAGTCTTTACTTTTATCCCAATGTAAAAAACACAATTTCAAATGTTGCTACATAAAACCGAATCGAGCCGGTCGGTCACATATTCCAGTCCAAGTTCTATTTGAAGTCTATAAGACCAGGCACAAAAGAAAGTCCATTCCACATGAAGCTTGAATCCTCCAAGGCCATTTCCCCTGTCTATGTATTTATGTGTACCTCTCCAGCCATTGGCTTGTTTGATACAGCCTCTCAGGTCTGCTGTGACCCAGATAGAAGACAGGATTTCACACATTTGGGATTCTCCTCTATTAAACTCTCTCTTTCTCTCTCTGTGTCCTCCATCGCTTTCTCTCCATCTCTCTCTTTCTCTTCCTCCCGCTCTCCTTCTCCCAAAGCCTGTCTTTTTCTGTTTCTCTCTCTCTTTTCAGAGGAAGAACAAAGTGAGGTCTAGGCGGAGGAGTGAAATGGTGTCAGGGAGAGAGAACACAACCCGTCTCACCCCCTCTCTCCACCTTCTTTCTCTCTCTCACCCCCTCTCTCCACCTTCTTTCTCTCTCTCACCCCCTCTCTCCATCTTCTTTCTCTCTCAACCCCGCTCTCCACCTTCTTTCTCTCTCTTACCCCCTCTCTCCACCTTCTTTCTCTCTCTCACCCCCTCTCTCCATTTTCTTTCTCTCTTTCACCCCCGCTCTCTACCTTCTTTCTCTCTCTCACCCCCGCTCTCCACCTTCTTTCTCTCTCTCACCCCCGCTCTCCACCTTCTTTCTCTCTCTCACCCCCTCTCTCCACCTACTTTCTATCTCTCACACCCTCTCTCCACCTTCTTTCTCTCTCTCACCCCCTCTCTCCACCTTCTTTCTCTCTCTCACCCCCTCTCTCCACCTTCTTTCTCTCTCTCTTCTCTCATGCTTCCTAAATCATCAAAAATAATTAAAATGCCAGCAGACGTAATGAGGCTGAATGCTGAGAGCTTTCTATTTCTCTCTCCTCTCTCTCTCCCCCCTCCCTCCTCTCTCTCGCCCCCTCCCCCCCTCTCTCTCCCTTCCCTCTCTCTCTCTTTTCTTCTGTAGTGTTACTCAGTAGAAGATGCAAAACACAATAATTAGGTCATACGTGTGTGTGTGTGTGTGTGTGTGTGTGTGTGTGTGTGTGTGTAGGAATGATCAAACAGAGTCATTTGTTCCTCTCCTCTTTTAATAGAACGTCTTACACAACCCTGCTCTATCACTCTGTCTCTCTGAATGGAATGAGTCAACTGCTGGGTACTGATATCCTCTGCGTGTGTGTGTGTGTGCGTGTTTATGCGTGTTAATGGTTACAACAGTTATTGTATGAATGGTTAACAAGAATTGTGAAAGTGTTAGCAAACGTAAACACAGCACATTGCTGTCGTATAAAAACTGGACTGGGGAAGCAAGGTTTGGTGAGAGGTCATATTGCCTGGAACCTGAAGACTTGTGCTAGCTCCCTGGTAATGCCTGGGCTTTAGTTCAGTGGGGTGACACCATATTGACTACACACACGACAGGTGTGTGTATGCTAGCGCCATGCTTTAGGGAAAATATAAATAATCTGACATATGCTAAGTGTCAGCGGTGGTAACTAAGCAACATGCTTGTCACTCATTGCGATGTCACTTCCTTTACAGTCAAAATCCTCTCAGAGAGCGAGAGAACCCCTTAAGAACGCTTTAGGGGGACGGGGGACAGGGGTGTCTGTATGTGTGTCGCCGTAACCTGAGTTAAACACTAATTAAACTGGACGGCCATGTTATAACCTCACAGCTCTTAATGCTGACCACTGAATCTAAGATATCCCTCACTCTCTCTCTCTCTCTCTCGCTCTCACTCTCTCTCACTCTCTCGCTCTCTCTCTGTCTGTTTTTCTGCTTCCGAAGAGAGAGAAATAGAGAGAGATAGGAGAGAGAGAAAGGAGAGAGAGATAGAAGGAGAGAGGGATGTGAGAGAGAATCAGTAGAATGTGATGATTGAACAGCACCAGCCCTTGTTCTGTCTCTCACCCTTCTCATATCTCCCTCTATCTACCTCTCTCTCACTACTCCTCTCTCTCTCTTCTCATATCGCTCTCTCTGTCTACCTCTTTCTCTCCTCTCTCTCACTCTTCTCATATCTCCCTCTCTGTCTACCTCTCTCTCTCTGACCCTTCTCATATCTCCATCTCTGTCTACCTCTCTCTCTCTCTCCTCTCTCTATTCTCATATATCCCTCTCTGTCTACCTCTCTCTCTCACCACTCTCCTCCCTCTCTCACCCTTCTCATATCTCCCTCTCTGTCTCCCTCTCTCTCTCTCCTCTTTCTCACTCTTCTCATATTTCCCTCTGTCTACCTATCTCTCTCTCTCGCTCCTCTCTCTCTTAGTAGAATATTGATGCATCCAGATATTGTTGTCATCCAGCTCATCTAATTAAATATGCATGAGATAATGATACAGTGGACTCCTCCCCCTTCCCAGACTGCCCTAGTTTCAGGAAGGAACACACTAATAATGGAACAACTGGAGCAGTCGCCACAGACCCGCTGTAAAACACATATTCCATATAGAATACACAATACTACACCATACAACGCCTACCAACACTACCCAACACCAGACTAATATACACCATACAACCCCTACCAACACTACCCAACTCCAGACTAATATACACCATACAACCACTACCAACACTACCCAACACCAGATTAATATACATCATACAACCCCTATCAACACTACCCAACACCAGACTAATATACACCATACAACCCCTACCAACACTACCCAACACCAGACTAATATACACCATACAAACCCTACCAACACTACCCAACACCAGACTAATATACACTATACAAACCCTACCAACACTACCCAACACCAGACTAATATACACCATACAAACCCTACCAACACTACCCAACACCAGACTAATATACACTATACAACCCCTACCAACACTACCCAACACCAGACTAATATACACTATACAAACCCTACCAACACTACCCAACACCAGACTAATATAGACTATACAAACCCTACCAACACTACCCAACACCAGACTAATATACACCATACAAACCCTACCAACACTACCCAACACCAGACTAATATACACCATTCAGCAGTGGAGGCTGGTGGGAGGAGCTATAGGAGGACGGACTCCTTGTAATAGCTGGAATGGAATAGCTCCTCCCACCAGCCCACTACAACACTACAACTAAAAACAGAACATCTCTGCATGAATCTGAAGGTGCTGGTAAAATATGTTAAGACACACAGTATTAAACCATCAACAGTAGAGTAGACAAAATAAAGACTGGCTAGAACAATGTGTCTATGACTGGTAAAATAAGTTACAGCAGAAGTATGGATGGTTCTGTCTCAGCTCTAGTTGTAGTTGTGTTGTTAGTGACTCACATGGCTGCCTCTTCCTCCCCCTGCCTAGTGCACACTGGGCTCGTTAGACCTGACCACCTGGAGTCCTGATTTACTGCAGGCATCTCCACAGACGCCTCTAAAGGGAATTTGAATGATTCCAAAATGAGAACCCCTTCTCAGATCAACTCAACGTCTGACTCATGAGGTGTGTTTAGTTGACAATGTGTTGGTAAACAAACACTCCTGTAAACTCTTTCTGACTCCTAGAAGTTTACAGGCCATCTAGAGATACAATATCTGTTGATACACCATCTAGAACTACACCATCTAGAACTACACCATCTGGAACAACACCATCTAGAATTACAACATCTAGAGATACACCATCTAGAACTACACCATCTAGAGATACACCCCCTCTCTCTCTCTCTCTCTCTCTCTCTCTCTCTCTCTCTCTCTCTCTCTCTCTCTCTCTCTCTCTCTCTCTCTCTCTCTCTCTCTCTCTCTCTCTCTCTCTCTCTCTCTCTCTCTCTCTCTCTCTCTCTCTCTCTCTCTCTCTCTCTCTCTCTCTCTCTCATTCTCTCTCTCTCTCTCTCTCTCTCAAATCAATTCAATTCAATTCAATTCAATTTAATTTAAGGGCTTTATTGGCATGGGAAACATATGTTTACATTGCCAAAGCAAGTGAAGTAGATAATAAACAAAAGTGAAAATATCCCCCCAAAAAGTAAACATTGCACTCACAAAAGTTCCAAAAGAATAAAGCCATTTCAAATGTCATATTATGTATATATACAGTGTTGTAACAATGTGCAAATAGGTCAAGTACAAATGGGAAAATATATAAACATAAATATGGGTTGTATTGTTCTTCACTGGTTGCCCTTTTCTTGTGGCAACAGGTCACAAATGTTGCTGTTGTGATGGCACACTGTGGTATTTCATCCAATAGATATGGGAGTTTATCAAAATTTGATTTGTTTTCAAATTCTTTGTGGATCTCTGTAATCTGAGGGAAATATGTGTCTCTAATATGGTCATACATTTGGCAGGAGGTTAGGAAATGCAGCTCAGTTTCCACCTCATTTTGTGGGCAGTGTGCACATAGCCTGTCTTCTCTTGAGAGCCAGGTCTGCCTCTCTCAATAGCAAGGCTATGCTCACTGAGTCTGTACATAGTCAAAGATTTCCTTAAGTTTGGGTCAGTCACAGTGGTCAGGGTATTCTGCCACTGTGTACGCTCTGTTTAGGGCCAAATAGCATTCTAGTTTGCTCTGTTTTTTTGTTAATTCTTTCCAATGTGTCAAGTAATTCTCTTTTTGTTTTCTCATGATTTGGTTGGGTCTAATTGTGTTGCTGTCCTGGGGCTCTGTGGGGTCTGTTTGTGTTTGAACAGAGCCCCAGGACCAGCTTGCTTAGGGGACTCTTCTCCAGGTTAATCTCTCTGTAGGTGATGGCTTTGTTATGGAAGGTTTGGGGATTGCATCCTTTTAGGTGGTTGTAGAATTTAACAGCTCTTTTCTGGATTTTTATAATTAGCGGGTATTGGCCTAATTCTGCTCTGCATGCATTATTTGGTGTTTTACGTTGTACACAGGGGACATTTTTGCAGAATTCTGCATGCAGAGTGTGAATTTGGTGTTTGTACCATTTTGTGAATTCTTGGTTGGTGAGCGGACCCCAGACCTCACAACCATAAAGGGCAATGGGTCCTATAACTGATTAAAGTATTTTTAGCCAGATCCTAATTGGTATGTCAAATGTTATGTTCCTTTTGATGGCATAGAAGGCCCTTCTTGCTTTGTCTCTCAGATCATTCACAGCTTTGTGGAAGCTACCTTTGACGCTGATGTTTAGGCCGAGGTATGTATAGTTTTTTGTGTGCTCGAGGGCAACGGTGTCTAGATGGAATTTGTATTTGTGGTCCTGGCAACTGGACCTTTTTTGGAAAACCATTATTTTTGTCTTACTGAGATTGACTCTCTCTCACTTCATCTTTCTTCTAATGTTGCTGTCTCTCTTTTGGATTATCTCTCTCTCTCTCTCTCTCTCTCTCTCTCTCTCTCTCTCTCTCTCTCTCTCTCTCTCTCTCTCTCTCTCTCTCTCTCTCTAGTCATGCGTGTAGGCTGAGTAGAGATTCTGTGTTCTTACACCATGGAGAGGGAGGGGGGAGACAAAATGGGCACAGTAGGACACACACACACACACCCTCACCAGACTACAGTCTCACTTTTTCACCAGTTGTAACACATCTCCTCCCTGTGGAATACACACCAAGTCAACGAAGGAAAACAGAAACACTTCACACGCTGGTCCCCTGTCAGACATGAGTCCTTGTGCAAACATAAAAGGCTGCATGGCGGAGGCCACAGCCCACTGTGTTTACAGTCAATAACCTCAGGTCTGTTAGGACAGCATACACACTCTGAACACCCCCCTGTCCACTGCCACAACCTGCCAGAGAGACCAACCTGCCAGAGAGACCAACCTGCCAGAGAGACCAACCTGCCAGAGAGACCAACCTGTCAGAGAGACCAACCTGCCAGAGAGACCAACCTGCCAGAGAGACCAACCTGCCAGAGAGACCAAACCTGCCAGAGAGACCAAACCTGCCAGAGAGACCAAACCTGCCAGAGAGACCAACCTGCCAGAGAGACCAACCTGCCAGAGAGACCAAACCTGCCAGAGAGACCAAACCTGCCAGAGAGACCAACCTGCCAGAGAGACCAACCTGCCAGAGAGACCAACCGTCCTTGACGTCAGGCATATCTAATAAAACTGCTAAGGGATACAGAAACACACACCACCACCGGTGTACTAACACATTATCACCCCACAGAAACACACACCACCACCGGTGTGCTAACACATTATCACCCCACAGAAACACACACCACCACCGGTGTATTAGCACATTATCACCCCACAGAAACACACACCACCACCGGTGTATTAACACATTATCACCCCACAGAAACACACACCACCACCGGTGTATTATCACATTATCACCCCACAGAAACACACACCACCACCGGTGTATTAACACCTTATCCCCCCACAGAAACACACACCACCACCAGTGTATTAACACATTATCAACCCCGTTATTATGTGTCATCAATTCTCATTCCCCGTCACTAGCCTGTGATATACATACAGTGGGGTCCTTAATTATTGACACCCTTGATTAAGATGAGCAATAATGAAAATAATAATAATTAATCAAATAAATCATTAAAATACTGAGCCATATTGTATGCTCCATAAAATTGCTTAATAACAAGTATTACTTTTTTTCCCAAAAAGGTAGGGATCAAAATAATTGACACCTCTAAATATTTGTATAAACAAAGTCACAAGTTCAGTATTTGTCCCATATTCATAGCACACAATGACTACATTAAGCTTGTGACTCTACACATTTGTTGGATGCATTTGCTGTTTGTTTTGGTTGTGTTTCAGATAATTTTGTGCCCAATAGAAATTAATGGTAAATAATGTATTGTGTCATTTTGGAGTCACTTTTATTGTAAATAAGAATAGAATATGTTTTTAAACACTTCTACATTAATGTGGATGCGATAGTGATTACGGATAGTCCTGAATGAATCGTGAATAATGATGAGTGAGAAAGTTACAGAGGGTCAAATTAAATATCATACATGCTAACCTCCCTTTTATTGGTAATGGTGAGAGGTTAGCATGTCTAGTGCATACATCCCATGTCTTTCACCTGCGATAGAAAAAAATAACGATACCATTCACCTGATTAACGTGGAGCTCTCTCAACCTTTTAAAACGATACCATTCACCTGATTAATGTGGAGCTCTCTCAACCAATTAAACGATACCTTTCACCTGATTAATGTGGAGCTCTCTCAACCTTTTAAACGATACCATTCACCTGATTAATGTGGAGCTCTCTCAACCTTTTAAACGATATCATTCACCTGATTAATGTGGAGCTCTCTCAACCTTTTAAACGATACAATTCACCTGATTTAATGTGGCCCTCTCTCAACCTTTTAAACGATACTATTAATCAAATCAAATCAACATCAAATGTTATTCGTCACATGCTTCTTAAACAACAGGTGTAGACTAACATGCTGACCACACCGCATACATGTTATTCAATCATTGCACCCACACTGCAAGTCCAGCCTCTCCCATCTCCTCATTGGTTTTTAGGAGCATATACTCACATGGGTGATTGAAAGATGAACTGAGGTCCAAAGAAGAAGAAGACTGAAGGAGGAGATATTACTAGAAACAAACTCGGTTCAACCTTTTATCTGTGGATTAATTGTCGGAGTAGAGGACCCTGTGCATTTCAGGTAAAATATGTTTATATCCCAGGACAAAGTAGCTAGCAACAGCAAGCTAGCTAGCTAGCTAAATTGCCATAAATGTGTTATGCTTTTCGACCTGTCCCCAAATTAATATAGTTTGTTCAGAGTTCGTTTTGATATTTCAACCTGCGTGTCCTGATCGTGTCTGGTGTGGATGGACAACATCAACATGTGTGTGATGGCACAGTAACAGTGAAATGCTTACGGGCCCTTCCCAACAATTCAAAGACAAAATTGAGAAATAATAGAAAAGTAAAACACGTAATAATAGATACACAGTGAATAACGATAACTTGGCTATACACAAGGGGTACCAGTACCAAGTCGATGTGCAGGGGTATGAGGTAATGGAGGTAGATATGTACAAATAGGTAGGGGTAAAGTGACAGATAATAAACAGTAACAGCAGCATATGTAATGATTAAAACAAGTTAGTGCAAAAAAGGTCAATGCAGATTAACGTGGAGCTCTCTCAACCTTTTAACAAAGGAGTTAATTGGAAAACATAATTCTGGATGCTGAGTTAAATTAGCTGTCTGATTCATCAGGGGAGGGAGGGGGAGAAATTATGTCACAGTTTAATTAAGGATAATTATTAAATACACATGACAGTCATTTCAAATGTCACACGCTCACTGCGTAAGTACTCACACCAGTTTATTGTATCATCACATATTAATATATTTTGTGTATTTATATACAGTGGGGAGAACAAGTAATTTTGCAGGTTTTCCTACTTACAAAGCATGTAGAAGTCTGTAATTTTTATCATAGGTACACTTCAACTGTGAGAGACGGAATCTAAAACAAAAATCCAGAAAATCACATTGTATGATTTTTAAGTAATTAATTTGCATTTTATTGCATGACATAAGTATTTGATACATCAGAAAAGCAGAACTTAATATTTGGTACAGAAACCTTAGTTTGCAATTACAGAGATCATATGTTTCCTGTAGGTCTTGACCAGGTTTGCACACACTGCAGCAGGGATTTTGGCCCACTCCTCCATACAGACCTTCTCCAGATCCTTCAGGTTTCGGGGCTGTCACTGGGCAATACGGAGTTTCAGCTCCCTCCAAAGATTTTCTATTGGGTTCAGGTCTGGAGACTGGCTAGGCCATTCCAGGACCTTGAGATGCTTCTTACGGAGCCACTCCTTAGTTGCCCTGGCTGTGTGTTTCGGGTCGTTGTCATGCTGGAAGACCCAGCCACGACCCATCTTCAAAGCTCTTACTGAGGGAAGGAGGTTGTTGGCCAAGATCTCGCGATACATGGCCCCATCCATCGAGGATGATTGACCGTCATCTTGAACTTCTTCAATTTTCTAATACTTGCACCAACAATTGTTGCCTTCTCACCAAGCTGCTTGCCTATTGTCCTGTAGCCCATCCCAGCCTTGTGCAGGTCTACAATTTTATCCCGGATGTCCTTACACAGCTCTCTGGTCTTGGCCATTGTGGAGAGGTTGGAGTCTGTTTGATTGAGTGTGTGGACAGGTGTCTTTTATACAGGTAACGAGTTCAAACAGGTGCAGTTAATACAGGTAATGAGTGGAGAACAGGAGGGCTTCTTAAAGAAAAACTAACAGGTCTGTGAGAGTCGGAATTCTTACTGGTTGGTAGGTGATCAAATACTTATGTCATGCAATAAAATACAAATTAATTACTTAAAAATTATACAATGTGATTTTCTGGATTTTTGTTTTACATTCCGTCTCTCACAGTTGAAGTGTACCTATGATAAAAATGTCAGACCTCTACATGCTTTGTAAGTAGGAAAACCTGCAAAATCGGCAGTGTATCAAATACTTGTTCTCCCCACTGTATAGAACACATTTAGGGGGTAGATCAGCTTTAATATTGCAGATAGATTTTGGCTTCTATCAATGTAATTGTCTGCATCATTTCCAATCCCCCATATATGTTTTTGTATATATATATATACATAAAATATGCATGTTTTTAAAAATACATTTTCCTTTATTATTTTCCCATAATCCTACTAACCCTCCCCTAATTGGAGTAAACTAATGGACAACAATACTTAGGCTTCTACTTCCAGCTTATACATACTATATCAATTTTACAGACACAGTATGTTTTAAAATAGTTATCTTTTTGTTTGTTTTTAGTCCCACCCTTCAGCTCCACTCAACCCCTCCCATCTATCTCTGAAGACCATCCAGTTTTGATTTCTATTTACCATATATTTTTCAACTGTGCTGTGATGTTTCACAAAAGTTCTGAACCTTTCTATTATCATAGTTTTTACACATTGTAAATTAAAGATAAACATTTTTGCTAAGAGTATTATTATATTATTGATCGATTGACTATTACTTTTTAAATCACCCAGCAGTGCTATTTACAGAGTTAGCTCCAGGTAAATATTGCAATTCTTCAGCCATTCCTGAACCTGTGACCAAAAACAAACTACATATGGACAATACCAAAACAAATGATCTAATGATTCTGTTTCTTCGCAGCAAAATCTGCAGAGCTGAGATGGTTGCATCCCCATATATATATAACATTCTATTGGTTGCAAGAATTTTGTATAATTTCAATTGGAAAAATTATATGTTTTTAATCCAGCGTCATTTTGTGTATTAGTTCATAAACATGGAATCGGTACATCGAAAATGTCATCCCAACAATATTGCAATCTATATGGCACAGCTGTGAATTTTTTGGTCCTTAAATGAAACTGGTATACTTTTTCATTTATCACTATTTGCTTTAACCAGGACCGACAGACAAGTTCCTTACTTTCTCCCCCTTCCACTTGCCTCTTCCCTTTTTGCGGTAATGCTGCAATTAGTTGGTTGTAAATTTGAGTAGAGCAGACATTTCCATATATCTTTGTTAGCTGCATGTGTGACATAGCTCCACCAGTCCTATTTATGATATTATTTACAATGACTAGGCAAGGGGATAGATAATAAACAGTAACAGCAGTGTATGTGATGAGTCAAAAAAAGTTAGTGCAAAAAGGGTCAATGCAGATTAACGTGGAGCTCGCTCAACCTTTTAACAAAGGAGTTAATTGGAAAACATAACTCTGGATGTTGAGTTGAATTAGCTGTCTGATTCATCAGGGGAGGGGGGGAAATGATGTCACAGTTTAATTAAGGATAATTGTTAAATACACATGACAGTCATTTCAAATGTCACACGCTCATTGCGAAAGTACTCACACCAGTTTATTGCAACCATCACATATTCATATATGAGAGAATGATAGATAGCCTACCTGCCACCTTAATTACACATGTATAACAGTAAACATATATTTATATGAATTATATACTTGCACCAGCAGACCTATCAATATTACATTTGATCATATTTTACAGCAATATAGATACGTCCCACATCCTAAATTATACACACGTACAAAAATATGTTATGTATGAAATATTTCATATTTGCTTACTACATGGGCCATGGTTAAAGTGCACTAAATAGTGAATAGTGTGTTATTACGTCTGGTTGATGAGAATATAGTGTGAACAGATCTGATACCCCGATATCTCTCATATCAGACACTGTTTAAAATAACAGATCTGGAGTCCTGGGTGGCGCAGTGTTCAAAAGGGTTTGATCCCAGGCTGTGTTACAACCGGCCGTGACCGGGAGCCCCATAGGACGGCCCACAATTGTCCCAGCGCCGTCCGGGGTAGGGGAGGGTTTGGCCGGTGGGGCTTTCCTTGGGGAGGGTTTGGCCGGTGGGGCTTTCCTTGGCTCATCGTGCTCTAGCAGCTCCTTGTAACAGGGCCAGGTACCTGCAAACTGACTCCGGTCGTCAGTTGAGCAGTGTTTCCTCCGACACATTGGTGCGGCTGACATCCGGGTCAAGCGAGCAGTGTGATAAGAAGTAGGCAGCCAGGCGGGTCATGTTTCAGAGGACGTATAACTCGACCTTCGCCTCTCCCGAGCCCATGGAGGAGTTGCAGAGATGAGCCAAGGGACTTAATTCGGAAAGAAAATAGCGATACCACTCTGAACGTGCCTGTTCAATGTTAGGCCTGGTTAGTACTGGAAGACCGCCTGGGAATACCAGGTGCCATAAGCTAAAAAATAATAAAATCAAAAATAAATAACATATCAGAACCATATTAGAGAGACTTCACCCTGATCTTTCCAGGTAAATAAAGCATGTTCCAGAACCATATTAGAGAGACATCACTCTGATCTTTCCAGGTAAATAAATCATGCTCCAGAACCATATTAGAGAGATGTCACCCTGATCTTTCCAGGTAAATAAATCATTAAATACAGCTATTCTGTTCTATACTGTTATTTTCTGTTTAATTCTGTGCTATTCTATTATGTTCTATACTGTTCTGTTCTGTTCTATTCTATTCTATTCTGTTCTATACTGTTCTGTTCTATACTATTCTGTTCTATTCTGTTCTATTCTGTTCTGTTCTGTTCTGTTCTATTCTATTCTGTTTTATACTGTTCTGTTCTATCCTGTTCTGTTCTATACTGTTCTGTTCTATACTGTTCTGTTCTATTCTGTTCTGTTCTATACTGTACTGTTCTATTCTATTAAGTGCCTCTCTGTGAGCTCTTGGCTAAGCTGTAGAGTAGCTGTCGATTCCAGAGATGACAATCTGAGCAGAGAGAAGCTTGGAGATGTTATCAGAAATCTACCCAACGTATCTGGCTGCGGATATTTCACTACTATTGTCACTACACACGTCACTTCACTGTTAATGATAACAACAGTAGTTTTAATCGACTGAGTCACTGTGTGTGTATGTGTGTGTGTGTATGTGTGTGTGTATGTGTGTGTGTGTGTGTGTATGTGTGTGTGTGTGTGTGTGTGTGTGTGTGTGTGTGTGTGTGTGTTAATGGTGGCATAGCAGTGCGGTCGTGTTTTCTGTAGTGTCCTTATGTAAATAGCCTGTTTTTTTGTTTGTTTTGTTTTTTGTTTTTTTCGTATATATTTCTCAATCTCACTTCCCATCCTTTAACTAAATATACTTTCCTGCAACCCGCCTCATCCAATGTGGAACAGATTCTGTTGTTTCTTCATACATTTTTATCCAGAACCTCTGGCTGAAACTAGCCAGCTAGCCACCTAACTAGCTACTTGCTATTAGCCACCGTTAGCGGTCTTCACCATTGTCCGTGGCCGTGGCCTGCACTACCTACCAGCCAGCTCTAGCCTGGACAATTGTCGGTCAGTCTGCACAGTATGCACATCGCGCTATTGAGCCAGAGCATATCAGATTTTCTGCCGGAACCACTGAATCACTGGACCTTAACACCGGATCATCGCTAGCCAGCTAACTAGCTACTTGATATTAGCCACCGTTAGCGGTCTTCACCATTGTCCGTGGCCGTGGCCTGCACTGCCTACCAGCCAGCCAGCTCTAGCCTGGACTATTATTCGGCCAGTCTGCACTGTCTGCACAGCACGTTATCGACCCTGAACATATAGGATTTTCTGCCGGAATCACTGAATCACTGGACCTTTAACACCGGATTCTTCACTACTAGCTAGCTGCAACCAAATTGACGTTTGTGGTTGGCTAATCAGCCCTGAGTTAGCCTTGAGCCAGGCCCATCTCCCGGCTATCTACCTCTCTGTCAACCGGACGGGACCTCCTAGTGTTGACACGGAGCCCCGCTGATCCAACAAGACTGGTCGCCCGACGAAATCGTCTGATGTGGTTACAACAGGCTTCCCGTTACGACGTCGACCACGAAGATCCATCTGCTAGCCCCGGCCCGCTAGCACACGCTAGCCGTGGCCTCTTGCTCGCTAGTGCTATAGCAGCCCCCGAACTATCTCCGAACTATCCTATTGCTGTTCACCGGACCTTATGATAACTCAGCTAAACAGCTGATGCCTGCTGGACTGTTCCTTTTTACGGTATCACATTTTGTTTATGTTTTGCCTCAGCCCAAACTTTGTCGCCATTACCAGCTGTTGTCTTAGCTCTCTCGAATTACACCTGTGATTGCTTTATGCCTCTCTCCAATGTCAATATGCCTTGCTTATTGCTGTTTCGGTTATTTCTTATTGTACTATTTCACTGTAGATCCCCTAGCCCAGCTAAACCTGCCTTAGATAGCTCCTTTGTCCCACCCCCCATACACGCGGAGACCGACTCAATCGGTGCCTCCAGTGATGCTATCTCTTTCATCGTTACCCAACGCTTAGGTTTACCTCCACTGTACTCATATCCTTCCATATCCTTTTCTGTACATAATGCCCTGAATCTATTCTACAACACCCGGAAACCTGCCCCTTATTTCTCTGTACCCAACGCACTAGAAGACCAGTACTTAAAGCCTATAGCCATATCCTTATTCTACTCCTCCTCTGTTCCTCTGGTGATGTAGAGGTTAACCCAGGCCCTGTAGCCCCCAGTATCACTCCTACTCCCCAGGCGTTATCATTTGTTGACTTCTGTAATCGTAAAAGCCTTGGTTTCTTGCACGTTAACATCCGAAGCCTACTCCCTAAGTTTGAGTTATTCACTGCGTTAGCACACTCCGCCAACCCTGATGTTCTAGCAGTGTCTGAATCCTGGCTTAGGAAGGCCACCAAAAATTCAGAAATGTCCATCCCCAACTACAACATTTTCCGTGTCGATAGAACTGCCAAAGGGGGTGGGGTTGCAATCTACTGTAGATATAGCCTGCAGAGCTCTATCATACTATCCAGTTCTGTGCCCAAACAGTTTGAGCTTCTACTTCTAAAAATCCACCTTTCCAGAAATAAGTCTCTCAGTGTTGCCGCTTGCTACAGAACCCCCTCAGCCCCGAGCTGTGCCCTGGACACCATATGTGAACTCATTGCCCCCCATCTATCCTCAGAGTTTGTACTGCTTGAGGACCTAAACTGGGATATGCTTAACACCCCGGCCAACCTACAATCTAAACTAGATGCCCTCAATCTCACACAAATGATCAACGAACCTACCAGGTACAAACCTAAATCTGTAAACATGGGCACGCTCATAGATATCATCCTGACAAATGTACCCTCTAAATACACCTCTGCTGTCTTCAACCAGGATCTCAGCGATCACTGCCTTATTGCCTGCGTACGTAATGGGTCCGCGATCAAACGACCACCCCTCATCACTGTCAAACGCTCCCTAAAACACTTTAGCGAGCAGGCCTTTCTAATTGACCTGGCCCGGGTATCCTGGATGGATATTGACCTCATTCCGTCAGTAGAGGATGCCTGGTTGTTCTTTAAATGTGCTTTCCTCTCAATCTTAAATAAGCATGCCCCATTTAAAAAATGCAGAACTAAGAACAGCCCCTGGTTAACCCCAGACTTGACTGCCCTTGACCAGCACAAAAACATCCTGTGGCATATTGCATTAGCATCGAACAGCCCCCGTGATATGCACATTTTTAGGGAAGTCAGGAACCAATATACACAATCAGTTAGGAAAGCAAAGGCTAGCTTTTTCAAACAGAAATGTGCATCCTGTAGCACTAATTCCAAAAAGTTTTGGGACACTGTAAAGTCCATGGAAAATAAGAGCACCTCCTCCCAACTGACCACTGCACTGAGGCAATAATTGAGAATTTCAACAAGCATTTTGCTACGGCTGGCCATGCTTTCCACCTGGCTACCACTACCCCAGCATCCAGCTCTGCACCCTCCGCTGCAACTTGCCCATGCCCCCCAGACCCCCCGCTTCTCCGTCACACAAATTCAGACAGCTGATGTTCTGAAAGAGCTGAAAAATCTGGACCCCTACAAATCAGCTGGGCTAGACAATCTGGACCCTTTCTTCTAAAATTAGCCGCCGAAATTGTGGCAACCCCTATTACTAGCCTGTTCAACCTCTCTTTCGTAACGTCTGAGATCCCCAGCGATTGGAAAGCTGCCGCGGTTATCCCCCTCTTCAAAGGGGTGACACTAGATCCAAACTGTTATAGACCTATATCCATCCTGCCCTGCCTTTCGGAAGTATTTGAAAGCCAAGTTAACAAACAAATCACAGACCATTTCGAATCCCACCGTACCTTCTCCGCTATGCAATCCAGTTTCCGAGCTGGTCATGGGTGCACCTCAGCCACGCTCAAGGTCCTAAACGATATTATAAACGCGATCGATAAAATACAGTACTGCGCAGCCATCTTCATCGACCTGGCCAAGGCTTTCGACTCTGTCAACCACCGCATTCTTATTGGCAGACTAAATAGCCTTGATTTCTCTAATGACTGCCTCGCCTGGTTCACCAACTACTTCTCAGATAGAGTTCAATGTGTCAAAACGGAGGGCTTGTTGTCTGGACCTCTGGCCGTCTCTATGGGGGTGCCACAGGGTTCAAATCTCGGGCCAACTATATTCTCTGTGTATATCAATGATGTCGCTCTTGCTGCTGGTGACGCTCGGATCCACGCCTATGTGGACGATACCGTTTTGTATACATCTGGCCCTTCATTGGACACTGTGTTAACAAACCTCCAAACGAGCTTCAACGCCATACAACACTCATTCCGTAGCCTCCAACTGCTCTTAAAAACTAGTAAAACTAAATGCATGCTCTTCAACCGAACGCTGCTTGCACCCGCCCACCCGACTAGAATCACTACTCTCGGCGGGTCTGACCTAGAGTATTTGGACAACTACAAATACCTAGGTGTCTGGTTAGACTGTAAACTCTCCTTCCAGACTCACATTAAGCATCTCCAATCAAAAGTTAGATCTAGAATTGGCTTCCTATTTCGCAACAAAGCCTCCTTCACTCATGCCCTCGTAAAACTGACTATCCTACCGATCCTTGACTTCGCCGATGTCATTTACAAAATAGCCTCCAACACTCTACTCAGCAAATTGGATGTAGTCTATCACAGTGCCATCCGTTTTGTCACCAAAGCCCCATATAATACCCACCATTGCGACCTGTACACTCTTGTTGGCTGGCCCTCACTACATATTCGTCGCCAAACCCACTGGCTCCAGGTCATCTATAAATCACTGCTAGGCAAATCCCCGTCTTATCTTAGCTCACTGGTCACCATAGCAACACCCACCCATAGTCTGCGCTCCAGCAGGTATATCTCACTGGTCATCCCCAAAGCCAACACCTCCTTTGGCCGCCATTCCTTCCAGTTCTCTGCTGCCAATGACTGGAACGAACTGCAAAAATCTCTGAAGCTGGAGACTCTTATCTCCCTCACTAACTTTAAGCGTCAGTTGTCAGAGCAGCTTACCGATCACTGCACCTGTACACAGCCATTCTGAAATTAGCCCACCCAACTACCTCATCCCCATATTGTTATTTATTTTGCACCCCAGTATCTCTATTTGCACATCATCTTTTGCACATCTATCATTCCAGTGTTAATACTAATTGAAATTATTTTGCACTATGGCCTATTTATTGCCTTACCTCCATAACTTACTACATTCACACACACTGTATATATATTTTCTGTTGTATTTTTGACTTTATGTTTTGTTTACCCCATATGTAACACTGTGTTGTTTTTTTTATCGCACTGCTTTACTTTATTTTGGCCAGGTCGCAGTTGTAAATGAGAACTTGTTCTCAACTGGCTTACCTGGTTAAATAAAGGTTAAATAAATAAATAAAAAATTAAATGGGGAACTCTGTTCAAGCATATACAGTTGAAGTCGGAAGTTTACATACACCTTAGCCAAATACATTTAAACTCAGTTTTTCAACATTCCTAACATTTAATCCTAGTAAAAAATTACCTGTCTTATGTCAGTTAGGATCACCACTTTATTTTAAGAATGTGAAATGTCAGAATAATATTAGAGAGAATTAATTAGGTTTACATACACTCAATTAGTATTTGGAAGCATTGTCCATTTGGAAGAACCATTTGCGACCAAGCTTTAACTTCCTGACTCATGTCTTGAGATGTTGCTTCAATATATCCACATAATTTTCCTTCCTCATGATGCCATCTATTTTGTGAAGTGCACCAGTCCCTCCTGCAGCAAAGCACCCCCACAGCATAATGCTGCCACCCCGTGCATCACAGTTGGGATGGTGTTCTTGGGCTTGCAAGCAACCACCTTTTTCCTCCAAACATAACAATGGTCAAAACAGTTATATTTTTGTTTCTTCAGAATAGAGGACATTTCTCCAAAAAGTACGATCTTTGTCCCCATGTGCAGTTGCAAACCGTAGTCTGGCTTTTTTATGGCGGTTTTGGAGCAGTGGCTTTTTCCTTGCTGAGCGGCCTTTCAGGTTATGTCGACATAGGACTTGTTTTACTGTGGATATAGCTACTTTTGTACCTGTTTCCTCCAGCATCTTCACAAGGTCCTTTGCTGTTGTTCTGGGATTGATTTGCACTTTTCACACCAAAGTATGTTCATCTCTAGGAGGCAGAACACATCTCCTTCCTGAGCGGTATGATGGCTGCGTGGTCCCATGGTGTTTATACTTGTGTACTATTGTTTGTATAGATGAACGTGGTACCTTCAGGCATTTGGAAATTGCTCCCAAGGATGAACCAAACGTGTAGAGGTCTACAATTGTTTATCTGAGGTCTTGGCTGATTTCTTTTGATTTTCCCATGATGTCAAGCAAAGATGCACTTAGTTTGAAGGTAGGCCTTGAAATACATTGTCACGCTCGTAGAGTACAGGATTGGACCAAGGTGCAGCGTGAAATACATACATGTTTATTAACTAAGTAAACACATGACAAAACAACAAAAGCAACGTAACGTGAAGCTCACAATGGCTACACACAAACAAGCCAAACAAGAGTCAAGATCCCACAACATAGGTTGGCAAAATGGCTACCTAAGTATGATCTCCAGTCAGAGACAACGATCGACAGCTGGCTCTGATAGGGAACCACACCCGGCCAACATAGAAACACAATAACATAGAATCTATACATATAAATTCACACCCTGACCAAACCAACGAGAAAAAACAGGCATTTAAAGGTCAGGCCGTGACAGTACCCCCCCCCCAAAAAAAAGTGCGGACTCCGGCCGCAAAACCTAACTTAACAGGGGAGGGTCCGGGTGGGCATCTAGCCTCGGTGGCGGCTCCGGCTCCGGGCGTGACGTCCTCTCTCTTACTGCCTCCCCGTTGCATCCCTGGTCCGGTCTGGACCTCGGCGCGATGCTTCCGGAGCTGAACTGGACCCCGGTGGAGCGGACTGCTCTGGCACTGGAGAGGAGCAGCTGACCGGAGCTGGACTAGGCACCGGTAGAGCGGACTGCTCTGGCACTGGAGTGGAGCTGCTGACCGGAGCTGAACTGGACCCCGGTGGAGCGGACTGCTCTGGCACTGGAGTGGAGCAGCTGACCGGAGCTGGACTGGGCACTGGTGGAGCTGACTGCTCTGGCACAGGAGTGGAGCAGCTGACCGGAGGTGGACTGGGCACCGGTGGAGTGGACTGCTCTGGCACCAGCCGTAGCGGGCTGGGGACACGCACCACTTGTCTGGTGCGAGGAACAGGCATGGGCCGCACCGGGCTGGGAACACCCACCACTGGTTTGGTGCGCGGAGCAGGCACGGGCCGTGCCGGACTGCAGACGCGCACCACTGGTTTGGTGCGAGGAGCAGGCACGGGCCGTGCCGGACTGGAGACATGCACCACTGGTTTGGTGCGAGGAGCAGGTATGGGCCGTACCAGACTGGATACGCACACCACTAGTTTGGTGCGGGGAGTAGGTACAGGGCATACCGGGCTGGCGACCCGCTCCACTGGTTTGGTGTGGGGAGCAGGTACGGGTCACACCGGGCTGGGAACACGCACCATTGGTCTGGTGCGAGGAGCAGGCACGGGCCGTGCCGGACTGGGAACACGCACCACTGGTCTGGTGCGAGGAGCAGGCACGGGCCGTGCCGGACTGGGAACACGCACCACTGGTATGGTGCGGGGAGCAGGTACGGGGCGTACCGGGCTGGCGACACGCCCCACTGGTTTGGTGCGAGGAGCAGGTATGGGCCGTACCAGACTGGATACGCACACCACTAGTTTGGTGCGGGGAGTAGGTACAGGGCATACCGGGCTGGCGACCCACTCCACTGGTTTGGTGTGGGGAGCAGGTACGGGTCACACCGGGCTGGGAACACGCACCACTGGTCTGGTGCGAGGAGCAGGCACGGGCCGTGCCGGACTGGGAACACGCACCACTGGTCTGGTGCGAGGAGCAGGCACGGGCCGTGCCGGACTGGGAACACGCACCACTGGTATGGTGCGGGGAGCAGGTACGGGGCGTACCGGGCTGGCGACACGCCCCACTGGTATGGTGCGAGGAGCAGGCACGGGCCGTACCGGACTGGATACACGCACCACTGGTTTGGTGCGGGGAGCAGGTACGGGGCGTACCGGGCTGGCGACACGCCCCACTGGTTTGGTGCGGGGAGCAGGTACGGGGCGTACCGGGCTGGCGACAAGCCCCACTGGTTTGGTGCGGGGAGCAGGTACGGGGCGTACCAGGCTGGGGAGGCGCACTGGTGACACTGTGCGTAGAACCGGAGCAGGATATATTGGATCGTGGAGGCGTACTGGAGGTCTGGAGTGTAAAGCTGGCACAACCCGTCCTGGCTGGATGCCCACTTTCGCACGGTACGTGCGGGGCGCTGGCACAGGACGCACTGGGCTGTGAACGCGCACTGGCGACACAGTGCGTAGGACTGGCGCAGGATATACTGGACTGTGGAGGCGCACTGGAGACCTGGAGTGTTGAGCCGGCACAACCCGTCCTGGCTGGATGCCCACTTTCGCACGACACGTGTGGGGCGCTGGCACAGGACGCACTGGGCTGTGAAGGCGCACTGGCGACACAGTGCGTATCTCCGCATAACTAGGTTCCTCAATGAACACACGCTCATTCTGTTGCCTGGCCAGCTCCTCTCTCCGTGCATCCACTAATTCCTTCTCCCTACGGGCCTCCTTCAGCGCCTCCTTTTGAAGGAAGCTCTCCTGCTCTCTCCTCGCAATCAGCCCCCGTAATGTGGTGGTTTCCTCTCTCAAACTGCTGATCCGCAGGTCTTGGAGGTCCTCTAAAATAGCGGCCTCCTCCTCTACAGTCAGCCCTTTCACGGCCTCCTGCTGCTTCGTCGACCACCCCGTGTGCCCCCCCCCAAAAAAAATATATATATTGGGGCTGTCTCTCGGGCTTCATTCGTCGTCGGCACCGTTGGCGTCGCCGTTGATCCGGACTCCAGCCCTCCTCAGTTACCTCACCGTAAAGGACGGCTTCCTCCTCTGTAATTTTCCCCCAACTGAGAAGGACATCTACCAAGGTTGCTTCCCGCTGTGTCTAGGGTGTTTGCTCCTCCTGGGCACGCTGCTTGGTCCGTTGGTGGTGGGATCTTCTGTCACGCTCGTTGAGTACAGGATTGGACGAAGGTGCAGCGTGGAATGCATACAAATTTAATAACGAAGTTAACACATGACAACACAACAAAAGCAACGTAACGTGAAGCTCACAATGGCTACACACAAACAAGCCTATCAAGAGTCAAGGTAATAATAATAATAATAATAATAATAATAATAATAATAATAATAATAATAATAATAATAATAATAATAATAATAATAATAATAATAATAATAATATGCCATTTAGCAGACGCTTTTATCCAAAGCGACTTATAGTCAGATCCCACAACATAGGTAGGCAAAATGGCTACCTAAGTATGATCCCCAATCAGAGACAACGATCGACAGCTGCCTCTGATTGGTAACCACAATTTCTATGTATAGAATCTATAAATAGAAATTCACACCCTGACCAAACCAACGAGAAACAACAGGCATTTAAAGGTCAGGGCGTGACATACATCCACATGTACACCTCAAATTGACTCAAATGATGTCAATTAGCCTTTCAGAAGCTCATTTTCTGGAATTTTCCAAGCTGTTTAAAGGCACAGTCAACTTAGTGTATGTAAACTTCTGACCCACTGGAATTGTTATACAGTGAATTATAAGTGAAATAATCTGTCTGTAAACAATTGTTGGAAAACTTACTTGTGTCATGCACAAAGTAGATGTCCTAACCGACTTGCCAAAACTATAGTTTATTAACAAGAAATGTATTGAGTGGTTGAAAAATGAGTTTTAATGACTCCAACCTAAGTGTACGTAAACTTCTGAGAGAGAGAGAGAGAGAGAGAGAGAGAGAGAGAGAGAGAGAGAGAGAGAGAGAGAGAGAGATGCAGAGAGAGAGAGAGATGCAGAGAGAGAGCGATGCAGAGAAAGAGAGAGGGGGGGGGACAGAGAGAGAGAGAGAGGGGGGGGGGAGAGAGAGAGAGAGAGAGAGGCAGAGAGAGTATATTATTCTATTTAATGTTAAATGTGCTAAAAAAGACTTGAAAATTAGGGAAAGTTTATTAGGTACACCACCATCATGGTTAGGCCTACAAATTGTTTACAGAACACAGCAACTAACATGATGTTAGGTCAACATACTAACATGATGGTAGGTCAACATACTAACATGATGGTAGGTCAACATACTAACATGAAGGTAGGTCAACATACTAACATGATGTTAGGTCAACATACTCACATGATGGTAGGTCAACATACTAACATGATGGTAGGTCAACATACTCACATGATGGTAGGTCAACATACTCACATGATGGTAGGTCAACATACTCACATGATGGTAGGTCAACATACTCACATGATGGTAGGTCAACATACTCACATGATGGTAGGTCAACATACTAACATGATGGTAGGTCAACATACTAACATGATGGTAGGTCAACATACTAACATGATGGTAGGTCAACATACTAACATGATGGTAGGTCAACATACTAACATGAAGGTAGGTCAACATACTAACATGATGTTAGGTCAACATACTCACATGATGGTAGGTCAACATACTAACATGATGGTAGGTCAACATACTAACATGATGGTAGGTCAACATACTCACATGATGGTAGGTCAACATACTCACATGATGGTAGGTCAACATACTCACATGATGGTAGGTCAACATACTCACATGATGGTAGGTCAACATACTAACATGATGGTAGGTCAACATACTAACACATGCATGGCCACATTTAAACACAGGTAAAATATAGCTATATGGTCCTATTCACAACATTTCATCTCTGACTGATAATCCCGAATGAGATGGTGCCCTGTGTTAGAAATAATAACCAAGATACTATCAACACAATAACCAAGATACTATCAAAACCATATCAAAATCGGTTTAGCCTAGGCCTATACTCAGCCATAGGCTACCTGATGTAATATAGGCTTCAAGCATGAATATTTCCTCATATAAAAACATAACTGAGGTAATATAGGCTACAAGCACGAATATTTCCTCATATAAAAACATAACTGATGTAATATATGCCACATGCATATTTTCTCATATACAAATAGCAGAGTGCAGCACCATTTTCCCACGATCTAGAGATATTTTTCTCAACAGGAGCAAAATCACACACACACACACACACACACACACGCAACCAGCCCAGCCACTCACCTGCTGGAGGTACATAAAGGTGAGAGCAGCGCGGGACAGTTGAGGACACATGTCTACGTTGGGCATCGCCACGCACGTTCCTCCGGTCAGGGGATGCTGCATTCTGTGCGTGGAGGCGGCGTACAGGGCTTGCATGCAGCGCGTGAGTCCCGATGCCAGAACCCGGTCTGTCTGTATGTTTCTGTCCACGTGCTGAAATGCAGTGCAGTGGGCCCGGTCCCGTTATTTCTTTACCGATGTCAGCCGAGGTTTAACGTTCACCGGGTTGTTGTGTGGATTTCTTTTCAGAGCCCGGACAGTCCCGTGTCTTGCGCAATAGAATAACGGTAATGTCGAGTGCGCACTGAGTGGGACAGCCTTCGCGTGCAGAGGAAAGCTGACGAAGAGAGTTTGTGTGTGTCAGTGTGTGCGCACTGGCTGCAGTGCGCGCGCGTGTGTGTGTGTGAAGAGATGGCGTGCCGAAGCAGCCCGCGTACAACAGAGCTATGAGAGAATGAGAGTTTGTGTGCATGGAGGGAGGAAATAGAATGCCTGGGTGCGTGTCGTGCCCGATGTAAATGTTGCAAGCTCTATCTCTCTTTCTCGCTCTCAGTCGGATTAATTTCTCTGCCACCAGGCTCTGTTATATGCTGACTGTCATTTTCCGTTACCGGTTCTTCCCGGGTCATCATCCAACGACCGACGTCTACCCCCCACCAAAACACTAACCCAACCTCCCTTGCACACTTTCACCATTATAAAGGGACTCAGCCATAGACACAGTGTGTGTTTGTGTGTGTTAGCTTTTGTGTGTGTGTCACGGAGAGGAGAAGGGTACAGCGGAGGACCAGGAGGTGTGACGGTGACTTACCGATCAGGGAGCCGTGTTTTGGGCTGCAGGGTGTGGGCAGGGCCGTCTGGCCTGGTGAGAGCTGAATGGAGCTGTTTCTGGGGGGATGGACCGTAGATCTGAGGTTGTGATCTGAGGCATCAATTGCCTGGCTGCTCAACAGAGATGGTAAAGAGACGACGCAGCAATGGATCGATTTAACATTTTAAACAATTAAATTAACAGGCCTAATTATTGTAAAAAATATACACATGCAATTTGTATTGTTACACATCATGAACAAAGTTTAAATGAATAAAGTGTAGCCTAATGTTAATTCGATAGTAATTAATTCATGAATTAGGGCAAAACATTTACAAACTAAGTTAAAATCGAATATCACCTGAGCTTGTATTTCCTCAAATAGTTAGCTTGTTTGTTATTGTACCATGAAATAAAAATGACCACAAAAGCTCTCGAATGTTCTGCTGCAAAAATAACATGTAAAAGCCACTTACTCACAGAATGTCAAACAAATTCTGAAAGAAATACATAAATGATTAAAATCTGAAAGCTTCTCATGAAACATCAATTAAATAGATAGGAGAAAAACAACATTTAGGAAGCTCTATGTCTCTCTCTCTCTCTCTCTCTCTCTCTCTCTCTCTCTCTCTCTCTCTCTCTCTCTCTCTCTCTCTCTCTCTCTCTCTCTCTCTCTCTCTCTCTCTCTCTCTCTCTCTCTCTCTCTCTCTCCCTCCTTCTCTTCCTCTCTTCCTCTCTTCCCTTCTTCATTTCTCCTTCTCTCTCTTCCTCTCTCTCTCTAAATAATGCATCATAATAAACTAAAACGGGGCTGCATCATCTGTGAATAACCTAAAAGCTAAAACGTCTACAGACAGAGAACTCCATCACTACAAAACCTTTTTATTAACCATCTTCTCTTCACACAACCATAAACAAAACCATGATCTATAAAATCAAACGATTTGATTCGTTAAAAGAGGGAGAGTTAGAGAGCGAGAAAGAGAGAGAGAGAGAGAGAGAGAGAGAGAGAGAGACCTACAGTAAGCATAACATAAATATTTCTCTGTTCCAATGTCGACCTACACATCATGTAAAACAATACAGCTATACTGCCAGAGCTTCAGAATCAGATTTAAAGTTATCCTACTATTCTGTTCATTATTTACCACTCTAATGGACCTACATGCATGTGTGCCTGAGTGCATGTGTGTGTGTTGTTAAAAGCTAGACCAGCGGGGTAGTGATGGCATTTTATAGTGAAAGGCTGAGAGGATTGGTGAGATTAGATAGTGAAAGGCTGAGAGGATGGGTGAGATTTGATAGTGAAAGGCTGAGAGGCTGGGTGAGATTTGATAGTGAAAGGCTGAGAGGATGGGTGAGATTTGATAGTGTAAGGCTGAGAGGATGGGTGAGATATGATAGTGAAAGTTTGAGAGGCTGGGTGAGATTTGATAGTGAAAGGCTGAGCAGCTGGGTGAGATTTGATAGTGAAAGGCTGAGAGGCTGGGTGAGATTAGATAGCAGCTAAGGTCCCAGTAATGTGGATAAATAAACATGAACTTAAACAGATTAGTCAACCAATGGTGTTGAATCATACACACCTATTTATTAACCTTCCAGAGCTTTCTCTGTAAATCTCCTTCTCCAGAATGAAAACACCAAAACAGAGTCATTTATAACCTTCCAGATCTTTCTCAGTATATCTCCTTCTCCATAATGAAAACACCAGAACAGAGTCATTTATTAACTTTCCAGATCTTTCTCAGTAAATCTCATTCTCCAGAGTGAAAACACCAGAACAGAGTCATTTATAACCTTCCAGATCTTTCTCAGTAAATCTCCTTCTCCAGAGTGATAACACCAAAACGTAGTCATTTATAACCTTCCAGATCTTTCTCAGTACATCTCCTTCTCCAGAGTGAAAACACCAGAACAGAGTCATTTATTAACCTTCCAGAGCTTTCTCAGTAAATCTCTTTCTCCAGAGTAGAAACACCAAAAAATAGTAATTAGTACATTACTGTTGTACAGGAGGAGGTTACCATCATCTACTGACTGGGACGCATTATCTACCACACACACATACATTTACATTTACGTCATTTAGCAGACGCTCTTATCCAGAGCGACTTACAGTTAGTGCATACATTATTCTTTTTTATTTTCATACCGGCCCCCCGTGGGAATCAAACCCACAACCCTGGCGTTGCAAACGCCATGCTCTACCAACTGAGCTACCTCACGCACACACACACACACACACACACACACACACACACACACACACACACACACACACACACACACACACACACACACACACACACACACATGCACAAGAAGAGGAAAGGAGAGGGGAGGGGAGGGGAGGGGGAGGGAGGGAGGGAAGAAGACTCACTGTCTGTAGGAGCGATCAATTTTGGTGAACGATTTGGTGTACCTAATAAACTGGCCACTGAACGTAGAGCCATGGTGATGAAAATGTCTAGGGGTCAAGAAGGGATGGAGGAGAGGTTGGAAAAATAAGGAAAGATCTACTATGAAAGTAGAAGAGGGGAGGGGAGGAGAGAGGGAGGAGGAGGGGAAGGATGGGGTGTAGGAAATGAGAGAGTAGAGGAGGAGGGGAAGGATAAGGTGTAGGAAAGAGAGTGTAGAGGCGGAGGGGAAGGATAGGGTGTAGGAAAGGAGAGAGTAGGGGAGGAGGGGAAAGATATGGTGTAGGAAAGGAGAGAGTAGAGGAGGAGGGGAAGAGGGGAGGAGGAGGGGAAGGATAGGGTGTAGGAAAGGAGAGAGTAGAGGAGGAGGGGAAATTTGGAGTGTAGGAAAGAGAGAGTAGAGGAGGAGGGGAAGGATAGGGTGTAGGAAAAGAGAGAGTAGGGAAGGAGGGGAAGGATATGGTATAGGTAAGAGAGAGTAGGGGAAGAGGGGAAGGATAAGGTATAGGAAAGGAGAGAGTAGAGGAGGATGGGAAGAGGGGAGGAGGAGAAGAGGAGATGAGGAGGGGAAGCATTCTCAGAGTCAGACAGTGATGAGGAGCGACGTGTCAGAGCGCAGGGCCAAACGCAAGGGCTGGCTGCTCTGTGCTCGCTTGTATTTGTGTGTGTGTGTGTGTGTGTCGCAGGGGTAAACACCAGGGCTCCCTGCTCATACCAAGCTCAGTCATTACAACGCTTTAACTCCCATTAACATGTCGCTTTCCCTAATGTGTGTGTGTGTGTGACTGTGTGTGACTGTGCATGACTGTGCGTGACTGTGCGTGTGCGTGAGGGGCTGTCACATACAGTAACAGTTCAGCAGTGTCTAGCAGGAAAACCCTGAGAGCTGACGACCCCACCAACCATCAGACCTGACACACACACACCTCCTCATCACACTGTGACAGAAAGGATGAGAGATAGAAACAGAAGGCAGAGAGAGAGGCAGGGAGAGAGATGGAGAGAGAGTGAGGAAAAGAGAGAGAGAGGAAGAAAGAGAGAGAGGGAGAGAGAGGCAGAGAGAGGCAACAAGACAGAGCGAGAGAGAGAGAGAGAGAGAGAGAGAGAGAGAGAGAGAGAGAGAGGAGAGGGGGCAGAGAGAGAGGGGGGAGAGAGAGAGGCAGAGAGAGAGAGGGGCAGAAAGAGAAAGAGAGAGAGAGAGAGAGAGAGAGAGAGAGAGAGAGAGCGAGAGAGAGAGAGGCGGAGAGAGGCAGAGAGAGAGAGAGGCGGAGAGAGGCAGAGAGAGGGGGAGAGAGAGAGAGAGAGAGAGAGAGAGAGAGAGAGAGAGAGAGAGAGAGAGAGAGAGAGAGAGAGAGAGAGGCAGAGAGAGGGGGAGAGAGAGGCAGAGAGGCAGAGAGAGGGGGGGAGAGAGAGAGAGGCAGGGAGAGAGGAAGAGAGAGAGAGCCAGAGAGAGAGGGGGAGAGGGAGGCAGAGAGAGAGAGAGAGGGAGAGAGAGACTGAATGGGAGACAAAACAAGCAACAAATGAAGAAGATAGGCTTGTGAAAAAGTATCTATTTTTATAAAATTGTGCAGTTATCTTAGCTAGCTGGATTGTTTACCAGTTGCTAAGCAGTTGCTAGGGACTCCTAAAAGAAGCTAGCTAACAAAAAAAATGCTAGTCAACAGCACAATAGAAAGACAAAAGAAGGACAGAAGAAAAAGGACATCAAAGTAAAACAGTTCTCTAAAGACACTAGAGACAATAATACAAGAAACAACACTGTTTGGGAAAAGGTAGGCTTATATTGCAACATTGTCGGCAACATCACCAGCGTTGCTATGGAAATTGTTTACCCACCAGACATCAAAACGGAGAAAGCTAAGAAACGTTTCAAAGGTTTGATGATGGGACAGAACCATGAATGCCTGTTGCATAGCTTACCAGTTGCAAAACAAGAATAAATGTAATATTTAATACCAAACGAGGACACATATGGAAAAGGGTTAATTGCAACCGTTTCCGCTCTCAAAAAAGAGAGGCATCAGCCAAGGCTGTTAGATCAGCATTTTTTAAGAAGTGGACCAGAGCAACACATATCAAACAGTCAACTTATACAATAATGGAACTGTATTGCTACAAGGCAATGATTCAAGCCTCCAGGCTTTTGAGAATGTGTTTGCTACCCTAAAAGTAGAAGTTGAACTCATCTCAGAAGCTGAGGAAAAAGTAGAGGGAGATGATGGAGAAAAGCAGGCCCCAACACCCCCAACAGCCTCTGTGACCCATCAAGAAGCCCTCTGTGTCCCTCTACCTACCTCACCTGCAGCAGACAGAGCGAAGGACATGCCTAAAACACCAAGAAAACCTGCTATGCAACGTTTCCACAACACCCTCTCTCTAGTTGAAGCAGAGGTCATAGAACTCAGAGAGAACAAGCTTCAAGAGGATGACACTGTCCAGAAACTAAAAGAAGAGATGAAACAGTTCAGGGAGGAGAGCAGAACATCTATTGCTCAATTAGAAAGCAGAATGGACAAACTGAGTCAGACAAATGATGATCTCCGATACCATCTGAGCACAACAAGAGAGGAGCTAGAGAGAAGTACATTGACACCCTCAACCAGCAGCTAGTCATTATGTCCTCTGCATCTAGAGAACATGTCCACCAGCTTGGTACAACACAGGCAGAACCTGAGACCAGCATAACCAGCATGGCCTCCACCACACAGCCTAATGACACTGCACCAGCCTCCCAGTCTGCTCCAGCCCAGATCAACCTACCAGCCTCCCAGTCTGCTCCAGCCCAGGTCACCCTACCAGCCTCCCAGTCTGCTCCAGCCCAGGTCAGCCAACCAGCCTCCCAGTCTGCTCCAGCCCAGGTCAACCTACCAGCCTCCCAGTCTGCTCCAGCCCAGGTCAGCCTACCAGCCTCCCAGTCTGCTCCAGCCCAGGTCAGCCTACCAGCCTCCCAGTCTGCTCCAGCACAGTGTGCTCCAGCCCAGGTCAGCCTACCATCCTCCCAGTCTGCTCCAGACCAAGTCAACCTACCAGCCTCCCAGTCTGCTCCAGCCCAGGTCAGAATACCAGCCTCCCAGTCTGCTCCAGCCTCCCAGTCTGCTCCACCCAGACAATCACCCACAACTGCAATCCTTATCGATTCAAATGGGAAGTTCTTGGTGCAAAAAATATTATTCCCTAGACACCAGGTGTATAAGTTCTGGGGTCCTACAACTGAGAGTGCAATGCAGCTACTCAGTCAGACCAGGATTGACACCCCCGACAACATCATCATCCACACTGGCACAAACGACCTTCGTGCCAAAGGTAAAAATGTATCTGGGGCAGTGAGAAGAGTGGCAGAACGGGCACAGGCTATGTTCCCAACAACCAATATAGTTGTGTCCACCCTCCTACCAAGAAAAGTTCCCAGGACAGTTGATCTACAAAATAAATTGACAGATGACTGTGGACTGTGCCTCACTGCTCAACGTTAGAATGGCTCACCATCCCACTCTGACATGTGAACACTTATACGATAATGTACACCTTGATCAGGACAGTGTCAGAACTTTTGCTAAGGACCTTTTTATTTTATTTTATTTTTTAACCTTTATTTAACCAGGTAAGCCAGTTGAGAACAAGTTCTCATTTACAACTGCGACCTGGCCAAGATAAAGCAAAGCAGCGCAATATAAAAAACAACAACACAGAGTTACATATTGAATAAACAAAACGTACCGTCAATAACACAATAGAAAATCTATATACTGTGTGTGCAAATGTAGTAAGTTATGGAGGTAAGGCAATTAATAGGCCATAGTGCAAAATAATTACAATTTAGCATTAACACTGGAGTGATAGATGTGCAGAAGATTATGTGCAAATAGAGATACTGGGGTGCAAATGAGCAAAATAAATAACAATGTAAATAACAATATAGGGATGAGGTAGTTGGGTGGGCTAATTACAGGTGGGCTGTGTACAGGTGCAGTGATCTGTAAGCTGCTCTGACAACTGATGCTTAAAGTTAGTGAGGGAGATAAGTGTCTCCAGCTTCAGATATTTTTGCAGTTTGTTCCAGTCATTTGCAGCAGAGAACTGGAAGTAATGGCGGCCAAAGGAAGTGTTGGCATTGGGGATGACCAGTGAGATATACCTGCTGGAACGCATACTACGGGTGGGTGTTGCTATGGTGACCAATGATCTAAGATAAGGCGGGGATTTGCCTAGAAGTGATTTATAGATGACCTGGAGCCAGTGGGTTTGGCGACGAATATGTAGTGAGGGCCAGCCAACGAGAGCGTACAGGTCACAATGGTGGGTAGTATATGGGGCTTTGGTGACAAAACGGATGGCACTGTGATAGACTACATCCAATTTGCTGAGTAGAGTGTTGGAAGCTATTTTGTAAATGACATCGCCGAAGTCAAGGATCGGTAGGATAGTCAGTTTTACGAGGGCATGTTTAGCAGCATGAGTGAAGGAGGCTTTGTTGCGAAATAGGAAGCCGATTCTAGATTTAAGTTTGGATTGGAGATGCTTAATGTGAGTCTGGAAGGAGAGTTTACGGTCTAACCAGACACCTAGGTATTTGTAGTTGTCCACATATTCTAAGTCAGATCCACCGAGAGTAGTGATTCTAGTCGGGCGGGCGAGTGCAAGCAGCGTTCGATTGAAGAGTATGCATTTAGTTTTACTAGCGTTTAAGAGCAGTTGGAGGCCACGGAAGGAGTGTTGTATGGCATTGAAGCTCATTTGGAGGTTTGTTAACACAAGGGCCAGATGTATACAAAATGGTGTCGTCTGCATAGAGGTGGATCTGAGAGTCACCAGCAGCAAGAGCGACATCATTGATATACACAGAGAATAGAGTTGGCCCGAGATTTGAACCCTGTGGCACCCCCATAGAGACTGCCAGAGGTCCAAACAACAGGGCGTCCGATTTGACACATTGAACTCTATCTGAGAAGTAGTTGGTGAACCAGGCGAGGTGCCCCCATGACCAGCTCGGAAACCGGATTGCATAGCGGAGAAGGTACGGTGGGATTCGAAATGGTCGGTGATCTGTTTGTTAACTTGGCTTTCAAATACTTTCGAAGGGCATGGCAGGATGGATATAGGTCTGTAACAGTTTGGATCTAGAGTGTCACCCCTTTGAAGAGGGGGATGACCGAGGCAGCTTTCCAATCTCTGGGGATCTCAGACGATATGAAAGAGAGGTTGAACAGGCTTGTAATAGGGGTTGCGACAATTTCGGCGGCTAATTTTAGAAGAAAGGGTCCAGATTGTCTAGCCCAGCTGATTTGTAGGGGTCCAGATTTAGCAGCTCTTTCAGGACATCAGCTATCTGAATGTGGGTGAAGGAGAAGCGGGGGGAGCATGGGCAAGTTGCAGCGGAGGGTGCAGAGCTGGTGGCCGGGATAGGGGTAGCCAGGTGGAATGAATGGCCAGCCGTAGCAAAATGCTTATTGAAATTCTCGATTATCGTAGATTTATCGGTGGTGACAGTGTTTCCTAGCCTCAGTGCAGTGGGTAGCTGGGAGGAGGTGCGCTTATTCTACATGGACTTTACAGTGTCCCAAAACTTTTTGGAGTTAGTGCTACAGGATGCAGATTTCTGTTTGAAAAAGCTAGCCTTTGCTTTCCTAACTGATTGTGTATATTGGTTCCTGACTTCCCTGAAAAGTTGCATATCGCGGGGGCTGTTCGATGCTAATGCAGTACGCCACAGGATGTTTTTGTGCTGGTCAAGGGCAGTCAAGTCTGGGGTTAACCAGGGGCTATACAGTGGGGAAAACAATTATTTAGTCAGCCACCAATGGTACAAGTTCTCCCACTTAAAAAAGATGAGAGAGGCCTGTAATTTTCATCCTAGGTACACGTCAACTATGACAGACAAATTGAGAAAAAAAATCCAGAAAATCACATTGTAGGATTTTTAATGAATTTATTTGCAAATTATGGTGGAAAATAAGTATTTGGTCAATAACAAAAGTTTCTCAATACTTTGTTATATACCCTTTGTTGGCAATGACACAGGTCAAACGTTTTCTGTAAGTCTTCACAAGGTTTTCACCCACTGTTGCTGGTATTTTGGCCCATTCCTCTAGAGCAAAGATGTTTTGGGGCTGTCGCTGGGCAACACAGACTTTCAACTCCCTCCAAATATTTTCTATGGGGTTGAGATCTGGAGACTGGCTAGGCCACTCCAGGACCTTGAAATGCTTCTTACGGAGCCACTCCTTCGTTGCCCGGGCGGTGTGTTTGGGATCATTGTCATGCTGAAAGACCCAGCCACGTTTCATCTTCAATGCCCTTGCTGATGGAAGGAGGTTTTCACTCAAAATCTCACAATACATGGCCCCATTCATTCTTTCCTTTACACGGATCAGTCGTCCTGGTCCCTTTGCAGAAAAACAGCCCCAAAGCATGATGTTTCCACCCCCATGCTTCACAGTAGGTATGGTGTTCTTTGGATGCAACTCAGCATTCTTTGTCCTCCAAACACGACGAGTTGAGTTTTTACCAAAAAGTTATATTTTTGCTTAATCTGACCATATGACATTCTCCCAATCATCTTCTGGATCATCCAAATGCACTCTAGCAAACTTCAGACGGGCCTGGACATGTACTGGCCTAAGCAGGGGGACACGTCTGGCACTGCAGGATTTGAGTCCCTGGCGGCGTAGTGTGTTACTGATGATAGGCTTTGTTACTTTGGTCCCAGCTCTCTGCAGGTCATTCACTAGGTCCCCCCGTGTGGTTCTGGGATTTTTGCTCACCGTTCTTGTGATCATTTTGACCCCACGGGGTGAGATCTTGCATGGAGCCCCAGATCGAGGTAGATTATCAGTGTTCTTGTATGTCTTCCATTTCCTAATAATTGCTCCCACAGTTGATTTCTTCAAACCAAGCTGCTTACCTATTGCAGATTCAGTCTTCTCAGCCTGGTGCAGGTCTACAATTTTGTTTCTGGTGTCCTTTGACAGCTCTTTGGTCTTGGCCATAGTGGAGTTTGGAGTGTGACTGTTTGAGGTTGTGGACAGGTGTCTTTTATACTGATAACAAGTTCAAACGGGTGCCATTAATACAGGTAACGAGTGGAGGAAAGAGGAGCCTCTTAAAGAAGAAGTTACAGGTCTGTGAGAGCCAGAAATCTTGCTTGTTTGTAGGTGACCAAATACTTATTTTCCACCATAATTTGCAAATAAATTCATTAAAAATCCTACAATGTGATTTTCTGGATTTTTTTTCTCTCAATTTGTCTGTCATAGTTGACGTGTACCTATGATGAAAATTACAGGCCTCTCTCATCTTTTTAAGTGGGAGAACTTGCACAATTGGTGGCTGACTAAATACTTTTTTCCCCCACTGTATCTGTTCTTAGTTCTGCATTTTTTGAATGGGACATGCTTATTTAAGATGGAGAGGAAAGCACTTTTGAAGAACATCCAGGCATCCTCTACTGACGGAATGAGGTCAATATCCATCCAGGATACCCGGGCCAGGTCAATTAGAAAGGCCTGCTCGCTGAAGTGTTTTAGGGAGCGTTTGACAGTGATGAGGGGTGGTCGTTTGACCGCGGACCCATTACGGACGCAGGCAATGAGGCAGTGATCGCTGAGATCCTGGTTGAAGACAGCGGAGGTGTATTTAGAGGGTAAATTAGTCAGGATGATATCTATGAGGGTGCCCATGTTGACGGATTTAGGGTTGTACCTGGTAGGTTCCTTGATAATTTGTGTGAGATTGAGGGCATCTAGTTTAGATTGTAGGACAGCCGGGGTGTTAAGCATATCCCAGTTTAGGTCACCAAGCATTACGAACTCTGAGGATAGATGGGGGGCAATCAATGTACATATGGTGTCCAGGGCACAGCTGAGGGGGGTCTGTATCAAGTGGCAACAGTGGGAGACATTTCTGGAAAGGTGGATTTTTAGAAGTAGAAGCTCAAACTGTTTGGGCACAGACCTGGATAGTATGATAGAGCTCTGCAGGCTATCTCTACAGTAGATTGCAACTCCGCCCCCTTTGGCAGTTCGGAAAATGTTGTAGTTCGGAATGGAAATTTCTGAATTTTTGGTGACCTTCCTAAGCCAAGATGCAGACACTGCTAGAACATCAGGGTTGGCAGAGTGTGTTAACGCAGTGAATAACTCAAACTTGGGGAGGAGACTTCTGATGTTAACATGCAAGAAACCAAGGCTTTTACGGTTACAGAAGTCAACAAATGATAGCGCCTGGGGGGTAGGAGTGATACTGGGGGCTACAGGGCCTAGGTTAACCTTTACATCACCAGAGGAACAGAGGAGGAATAGAATAAGGATATGGCTAAAGGCTTTAAGAACTGGTCTTCTAGTGTGTTGGGTACAGAGAATAAAAGGGGCAGATTTCCGGGCGTTGTAGAATAGATTCAGGGCATTATGTACAGACAAGGATATGGAAGGATATGAGTACAGTGGAGGTACACCTAAGCATTGGGTAACTATGAAAGATATAGCATCACTGGAGGTACCGATTGAGCCGGTCTCCGTGTGTATGGGGGGGTGGGACAAAGGAGCTCTCTGAGGCTGGTTGAGCTGAACTTGGGGCTCTACAGTGGAATTGTATAATAAGAACTAACCCAAACAGCAATAGGCTAGGCATATTGACATGGGAGAGAGGCATAACGCAATCACAGGTGTTATTCGAGAGGGCTAAGCCAACAACTGGTAATGGCGACGAAAGTTTGGGCTGAGGCTAAACAGATAAACAGGATGGGGTACCGTGTAAAGGAACAGTCCAGCAGGCATTAGCTGTGTAGCTGAGTGATCATAAGGTCCAGTGAACAGGACTAAGTAAGTCCGGGAGCAGATCGTAGGCTGCTAAAGCACAGGCGAGCAGGAGGCACAGCTGTTGATTGCGCGTGCTAGCGGGCCGGGGCTAGCAGATGGATCTTCGTGGTCGTCGCAACGGAAGCCTGTTGAAACCACATCAGACGATTACGTCGGCAGACCAGTCGTGATGGATCGGCGGGGCTCCGTGTCGACACTAGGAGGTCCCGTCTGGTTGACAGAGAGGTAGATAGCCGGGAGATGGGCCTGGCTCGAGGCTAGCTCAAGGCTAACTGGTAAGTCGGGAAGTGGTGATTAGCCAACAACAGCCATTCGGTTGCAGCTAGCTAGTTGCATTGGTCCGGTCTTAAAGTCCAGTGATTCAGTGATTCTGGCAGAAAATCCGATATGCTCTGGGTCGATAGCACACTGTGCAGACTGGCCGATAATTGTCCAGGCTAGAGTTGGCTGGTAGGTAGTGCAGGCCATGGACAGTGGTGAAGACCACTAACGGTGGCTAATAGCAAGTAGCTAGTTAGCTGGCTAGCTGGCTAGTTTCAGCCGTAGGTTCTTGATAAAAATAAAGACATAATAGAATCCGTTCCATATTGGCTGAGGCGGGTTGCAGGAAAGTATATTTCGTTAAAGGATGGAAAGTGAGATAGAGAAATATATATGAATAAAAGACAAATAACTAAAAAACTGGCTATTTACACGAGGACACAACACAATACACGACCGCACTACTATGCCATCTTGGGAGATAAGGATACAACACTTGGCAGGGAGCCACACACCCATCACCCCAGCAGCAGAGGCACCCCACTCCACTTTCTGAAACAACAGTACCCCCACCATCCCCAGGAGAGAAGAGCCAGACACGGCTTATTACAGCACAGCTCTACAAGACCGGGCCCAACACAGCAGAGATTTACCAGACCAGACCTGCCTCAGGACAGCATGACCAGACCCGGCCCATCACAACACAGCTCTACTAGACCCGGCCCATCACAACACAGCTCTACTAGACCCGGCCCATCACAACACAGTTCTACTGGACCTGACCCATCACAGCACAGCTCTACTAGACCCGGCCCATCACAGCACAGCACTGACCACTACTCTAGGGTCAGGCAGAACACTGTCCTTCAGAGAAGTGCACCACATGATGCAGTCCACAACATGTATCATTCAGATCATCAACCTACATATGCTGACGTAACCTAGAACTATCAGAGATTGGAGAGGTGCGCCAACTACTGCATCTAATACGCAGACTACTGGGATAGACAGACCCTTTAATTTACACACACTCACACGCACACACGCAGGCACGCACGCACACACACGCACGCACACACACACACACAAACACACACACACATAAGAAACACATACGTGCAAGGGGTTGCAGATTGCATTGCATTGCATTGTACTTATTTTTAGTGCAATCTTATTAAATTTTTATTGATTTGTTTATAAATATTCTTTATTTTATTGGCACTGGTATTATAATATATATATTATATATATATATATATATATATATATATATATATATATATATATATATATATATATATATATATATATATATATATATATATATATATATAATGATGTGTGGATGTGTATGTGTGTGTGGGGAGAACAAGTATTTGATACACTGCCAATTTTGCAGGTTTTCCTACTTACAAAGCATGTAGAGGTCTGTAATTTTTATCATAGGTACACTTCAACTGTGAGAGACGGAATCTAAAACAAAAATCCAGAAAATCACATTGTATTATTTTTAAGTAATTAATTTGCATTTTATTGCATGACATAAGTATTTGATCACCTACCAACCAGTAAGATTTCCGGCTCTCACAGACCTGTTAGTTTTTCTTTAAGAAGCCCTCCAGTTCTCCACTCATTACCTGTATTAACTGCACCTGTTTGAACTCGTTACCTGTATAAAAGACACCTGTCCACACACTCAATCAAACATACTCCAACCTCTCCACAATGGCCAAGACCAGAGAGCTGTGTAAGGACATCAGGGATAAAATTGTAGACCTGCACAAGGCTGGGATGGGCTACAGGACAATAGGCAAGCAGCTTGGTTGGCGCAATTATTAGAAAATGGAAGAAGTTCAAGATGACGGTCAATCACCCTCGGTCTGGGGCTCCATGCAAGATCTCACCTCGTGGGGCATCAATGATCATGAGGAAGGTGAGGGATCAGCCCAGAACTACACGGCAGGACCTGGTCAATGACCTGAAGAGAGCTGGGACCACAGTCTCAAAGAAAACCATTAGTAACACACTACGCCGTCATGGATTAAAATCCTTCAGCGCACGCAAGGTCCCCCTGCTCAAGCCAGCGCATGTCCAGGCCCGTCTGAAGTTTGCCAATGACCATCTGGATGATCCAGAGGAGGAATGGGAGAAGGTCATGTGGTCTGATGAGTAGAGAATAGAGCTTTTTGGTCTAAACTCCACTCGCCGTGTTTGGAGGAAGACGAAGGATGAGTACAACCCCAAGAACACCATCCCAACCGTTTAGCATGGAGGTGGAAACATCATTCTTTGGGGATGCTTTTCTGCAAAGGGGACAGGACGACTGCACCGTATTGAGGGGAGGATGGATGGGGCCATGTATCGCGAGATCTTGGCCAACAACCTCCTTCCCTCAGTAAGAGCATTGAAGATGGGTCGTGGCTGGGTCTTCCAGCATGACAACGACCCGAAACACACAGCCAGGGCAACTAAGGAGTGGCTCCGTAAGAAGCATCTCCAGGTCCTGGAGTGGCCTAGCCAGTCTCCAGACCTGAACCCAATAGAAAATCGTTGGAGGGAGCTGAAAGTCCGTATTGCCCAGCGACAGCCCCGAAACCTGAAGGATCTGGAGAAGGTCTGTATGTGGGCCAAAATCCCTGCTGCAGTGTGTGCAAACCTGGTCAAGACCTACAGGAAACATATGATCTCTGTAATTGCAAACAAAGGTTTCTGTACCAAATATTAAGTTCTGCTTTTCTGATGTATCAAATACTTATGTCATGCAATAAAATGCAAATGATTTACTTAAAAATCATACAATGTGATTTTCTGGATTTTTGTTTTAGATTCCGTCTCTCACAGTTGATGTGTACCTATGATAAAAATTATAGACCTCTACATGCTTTGTAAGTAGGAAAACCTGCAAAATCGGCAGTGTATCAAATACTTGTTCTCCCCACTGTATACACCGTACACACACTAATTAATAAACACGTCCACCAAAAAAAAAGAGGGCAAAATCTTTGCTTGCTTTATTGACTTTAAAAAAGCATTCGATTCTATTCGGTACGAAGGGCAAAGTGTGCCTTCAAAGTGTGCTTGGTGGTAAGGTGTATGACTTAATAAAATGTATGTACACAGAAAACAAGTGTGCAATAAAAATATAAAACCAAAGAACATAATTATTTCCTCAACGTCAATGCTGCAGTTTGAGTCCAAACCTTTTCAACATTTATATAAATGAATTAGCAGACATGTTGGACCATTCTGCAGCCCCAGGACTCACACTATTTGACACAGAGGTAAAATACCTGCTATATGCTGATGATTTGGTTCTTCTATCACCAACCAAAGAAGGTCTTCAACAGAACCTTAACATTCTAGAGCAATATTGCCATAATTGGGCCCTGGCAGTAAAAAAAAAAAAAAAAAAAAAACATGATTTTCCAGAAGAATAAAAACATGTCAGAAACACAAATATAAATTCACCCTGAACAACACCATAATTGAACACACTAAAAATTACTCATACCTTGGTCTGACCATATTTGCATCGGGAAACTGTAATATGGCAGTGAATGCACTCAAAGAAAAAGCCAGCAGAGCATTGTATGCATTAAAAATGAAATTATTCAAAATCAACATCCCAATTAGAATTTGGACCAAAATATTTGACAGCGTAATCCTACCAATAGCTCTTTACGGAACTGAGGTTTGGGGGCCACTCAATAAACTGTACTTTAAAATGTGGGACAAACATCCAATTGAAGCCCTACATGCAGAATTCTGTCGGAAAATTCTACAAGTCAAAAGAAATACACCAACTAATGCATGTAGGGCAGAATTGGGCCGCTTTCCAGTGGTAATGAAAGTACAAAAAATATCATAAAAATTTTGGCTACACCTAAATTCAAGTCCAAATTCAAGTCTCCAATTTAAAGCATTTCAAACCCAAGAGCTGAGTCCAGAAACGAGCTCTCTCAGTCAGCTGGTGTTGGACCTAACCAACCAAGCTGACACCAGCACTGCTTCAAAAGAAATAATTCAAATAAACAAAATCAAGAACCAATCAAAGGACTCATATTTACAACATTGGAAAAATTTAACAAAATCCCAAAGCCGACTAAATTGCTATCTGGCTCTGAACTGAGAAAATGAATCTACTCTGTCAGAGATACGAAACAGAGACAGAGCCTTACCAAGTACAGGCTGAGTGACCACCAATTGGCAAAAGAAACCGGTAGACATAAAAAAACATGGCTACCCAAAGAGGAGTGTGTATGTGGTCACTGCACGTCAAGGGAGGTAGAAACAGAGATGCACTTTCTCCTTTACTATGATACATATTCCTCACCAAGAGATTCATTATTCACAGAAATCACTACATTTATTCCAAATGTTAACTTATTAAACCCAGAGGAAAAACAAAAAATAGTCATGGGCGAAGGAGCAACGAGCCAAATATGTATTTGCCTGCCATAGCCTGAGGGACACTGAATAATTACATCTGCATAGTAAGCAGTAACTTACTTATTATTATTATTATTATTATTATTATTATTATTATTATTATTATTATTATTATTATTATTATTATTATTATTATTATTATTATTATTATTATTATTACTATTACTATTATTACTATTATTATTGTTGTGATTATTATTCTAAATAGTAGTGGTACGGGTAGTAGGGGTGATGGTAATGATAGCAGTTTAATAATGGTGGTGGTAGTAGTAGTAGTAGTAGTGGTAATGATGATGGTAGTTGTAGTACTGATGTAATGTTGAGGATGACAGTTATAGTTTCATTTTCCATGTTTAGCCTTTTCTATTTATTATATTTCTACTATTGACTGTTACCATTTTATTGTTGTTATTTAAAAAAAAATATATATATATATATATATATATATATATATATATATATATATATATATATATATATATATTATTATTATTATTATTATTATTATTTACTACCATTTTATATTATTATTTGTTATTCTTTATTCTTTTATTACAATGTATACTGTATACATTGTTGCTTTGGCAATATTAACACAATGTTTTTCATGCCAATAAAGCAGCTTGAATTTGAATTTGAGAGAGCAAGAGAGAGAGAGAGAGAGAGAGAGAGAGAGAGAGAGAGAGAGAGAGAGAGAGAGAGAGAGAGAGAGAGAGAGAGAGAGAGAGAGAGCGAGAGAGAGAGATGGATGTTCTAATGCCTCCTTCACAGTCACTATGGAGAGATGGATGTTCTAATGCCTCCTTTACAGTCACTATGGAGAGATGGATGTTATAATGCCTCCTGACAGTCACTATGGTGAGATGGATGTTCTAATGCCTCCTCCACAGTCATTATGGAGAGATTGATGTTCTAATGCCTCCTCCACAGTCACTATGGAGAGATGGATGTTCTAATGCCTCCTTCACAGTCACTATGGCGAGATGGATGTTCTAATGCTTCCTGACAGTCACTATGGAGAGATGGATGTTCTAATGCCTCCTCCACAGTCACTATGGAGAGATGGATGTTCTAATGCCTCCTCCACAGTCACTATGGAGAGATGGATGTTCTAATGCCTCCTCCACAGTGACTATGGAGAGATGGATGTTCTAATGCCTCCTTCACAGTCACTATGGAGAGATGGATGTTCTAATGCCTCCTGACAGTCACTATGAAGAGATGGATGTTGTAATGCTTCCTGACAGTCACTATGGAGAGATGGATGTTCTAATGCCTCCTTTACAGTCACTATAGAGAGATGGATGTTCTAATGCCTCCTCCACAGTCACTATGGAGAGATGGATGTTCTAATTCCTCCTGACAGTCACTATGGAGAGATGGATGTTCTAATGCCTCCTGACAGTCACTATGGAGAGATGGATGTTCTAATCAGCGCCGGTCAGTGCCGTTTATGATGAGGAAGGCCAATTAATTTTTTTCATGAGCATGGCCTTATTTCTATTACAGCATGTTGGATGACTATCATTCATATTCCATTCACCCAGTTCAATCTAAAATCGATAGGTTTAGGCTACTACATGATACTAACATTTCCCTATACCCATCATGAGGTTGCTACAACCTAGCCTATGAATGAAAGTTTACAACGTAGATGCACAAAGCAACACATTCAATACCACCTTGCACACTCTTGCCTGCATCTAGCTGATCTAGGGTGTAATCATTAGTCCAAATGTTGCAAACAAGAGTTTCTATTGGACAAATTCAGGTATTTTTATCCCTGTTTCGTTCTGTTTGCTTCCGTTTAAGAAACGTTTTTCAACAGAGTCGGCGGAATGAATACACCCCTGATCACTGGGTAAACACAGTTCACTCACCTGTTACCTTCATTTGTGGACTTCAGTGCACAACACATCAGCAGTATGTGACCAGGCGAAAAAACCTTTTCAAGCCAAACCATGTCATAACCGCTACACACAGCCTACATCGTTGTCCCCATATTAGCTAAAGTAATGTCCTAGTCAACATAGCTAATAGAACTAATGCATTAGTAAACCGCTACAATCATGCAGTAATGTTACAGTGTATATAGTCAGTAAGCAGTTAGACCAGCGGGCCCCAGTGGCAATAAATTAATATAACCAAAAGCTTACCTTGACTTGGAAGAGTTCCAGTGTTGTGTTGGACTCTCTCGCTCTCTCTCTCTCTTGCTTCTCCTTCATTTTTGAAGAAATGTATTTGTTCAAAACTGTTCAACTACTGTCTTTCTCTCTCTTTGAGTCAAGTACTCACCCCATTTAATGCACTGCAGTGCTAGCTTGCTGTAGCTTATGCTTTCAGTACTAGATTCATTCTCTGATCCTTTGATTGGGTAGACAACTTGTCAGTTTATGCTGCAAGAGCTCTGTTAAGTTGGAGCATGTCCTCCGGAAGTTGTCATAATTACTTTGTAAGTCTATGGAAGGGGGTGAGAACCAAGAGCCTCCTAGGTTTTGTATTGAAGTTAATGTACCAAGAGAAGGACGGAAGCTAGTTGTCCTCCGGCTACACCATGGTGCTGCCCTACAGAGTGCTGTTGAGGCTACTGTAGACCTTCATTGCAAAACAGTGTTTTTTAATCAATTATTTGGTGATGTGAATATATTTAGTATAGTTTTATCTGAAAAGGATAACTTTTTAAATGTTTAACCATTTTTATTTTTATGAAATTCACTGAGGAGGATGGTCCTCCCCTTCATCCTCTGAGGAGCCTCCACTGGTTCTAATGCCTCCTCCACAGTCACTCTGTGGAGAGATGGATGTTATAATGCCTCCTCCACAGTCACTCTGTGGAGAGATGGATGTTCTAATGCCTTCTCCACAGTCACTCTGTGGAGAGATGGATGTTCTAATGCTTCCTCCACAGTCACTATGTGGAGAGATGGATGTTCTAATGCCTCCTTCACAGTCACTATGGAGAGATGGATGTTCTAATGCCTCCTTCACAGTCACTATGGAGAGATGGATGTTATAATGCCTCCTGACAGTCACTGTGGAGAGATGGATGTTCTAATGCCTCCTCCACAGTCACTATGGAGAGATAGATGTTCTAATGCCTCCTCCACAGTCACTATGGAGAGATGGATGTTCTAATGCCTACTTTACAGTCACTATAGAGAGATGGATGTTCTAATTCCTCCTCCACAGTCACTATGGAGAGATGGATGTTCTAATTCCTCCTGACAGTCACTATAGAGAGATGGATGTTCTAATGCCTCCTCCACAGTCACTATGGAGAGATGGATGTTCTAATGCCCCCTTTACAGTCAATATAGAGAGATTGATGTTCTAATGCCTCCTCCACAGTCACTATGGAGAGATGGATGTTCTAATTCCTCCTGACAGTCACTATGGAGAGATGGATGTTCTAATGCCTCCTCCACAGTCACTATGGAGAGATGGATGTTCTAATGCCTCCTGACAGTCACTATGGAGAGATGGATGTTTTAATCAGCGCCGGTCAGTGCCGTTTATGATGAGGGAGGCCAATTTTTTTTTTTTTTTTCATGAGCATGGCCTTATTTCTATTACAGCATGTTGGATGACTATCATTCATATTCCATTCACCCAGTTCAATCTAACATCGATAGGTTTAGGCTACTACATGATACTCAAATTTCCCTATACCCATCATGAGGTTGCTACAACCTAGCCTATGAATGAAAGTTTACAACGTAGATGCACAAAGCAACACATTCAATACCACCTTGCACACTCTTGCCTGCATCTAGCTGATCTAGGGTGTAATCATTAGTCCAACAGTTGCAAACAAGAGTTTCTATTGGACAAATTCAGGTATTTCTATCCCTGTTTCGTTCTGTTTGCTTCCGTTTAAGAAACGTTTTTCAACAGAGTCGGCGGAATGAATACACACCTGATCACTGGGTAAACACAGTTCACTCACCTTTTACCTTCATTTGTGGACTTCAATGCACAACACATCAGCAGTATGTGACCAGGCGAAAAAACCTTTTCAAGCCAAACCATGTCATAACCGCTACACACAGCCTACATCGTTGTCCCCATATTAGCTAAAGTAATGTCCTAGTCAACATAGCTAATAGAACTAATGCATTAGTAAACCGCTACAATCATGCAGTAATGTTACAGTGTATATAGTCAGTAAGCAGTTAGACCAGCGGGCCCCAGTGGCAATAAATTAATAAAAACAAAAGCTTACCTTGACTTGGAAGAGTTCCAGTGTTGTGTTGGATAGTCATAGCCATCTAGCTAACATAGCATCCCTCTGTTTGAGCCGGGTGTTTTGAGTTGGCTAAACTAGCTAGCTGCATTTAATGAAACTGAAAGTGATTTTTTAAAACTAAATATCTCTCTCGCTCTCTCTCTCTCTTGCTTCTCCTTCATTTTTGAAGAAATGTATTTGTTCAAAACTGTTCAACTACTGTCTTTCTCTCTCTTTGAGTCAAGTACTCACCCCATTTAATGCACTGCAGTGCTAGCTTGCTGTAGCTTATGGTTTCAGTACTAGATTCATTCTCTGATCCTTTGATTGGGTAGACAACTTGTCAGTTCATGCTGCAAGAGCTCTGTTAAGTTGGAGCATGTCCTCCGGAAGTTGTCATAATTACTGTGCAAGTCTATGGAAGGGGGTGAGAATCAAGAGCCTCCTAGATTTTGTATTGAAGTCAATGTACCAAGAGAAGGACGGAAGCTAGTTGTCCTCCGGCTACACCATGGTGCTGCCCTACAGAGTGCTGTTGAGGCTACTGTAGACCTTCATTGCAAAACAGTGTATTTTAATCAATTATTTGATGATGTGAATATATTTAGTATAGTTTTATCTGAAAAGGATAGCTTTTTAAATGTTTAACCGTTTTAATTTTTATGAAATTCACTGAGGAGGATGGTCCTCCCCTTCATCCTCTGAGGAGCCTCCACTGGTTCTAATGCCTCCTCCACAGTCACTCTGTGGAGAGATGGATGTTATAATGCCTCCTCCACAGTCGCTCTGTGGAGAGATGGATGTTCTAATGCCTCCTCCACAGTCACTCTGTGGAGAGATGGATGTTCTAATGCTTCCTCCACAGTCACTCTGTGGAGAGATGGATGTTCTAATGCCTCCTCCACAGTCACTCTGTGGAGAGATGGATGTTCTAATGCCTCCTCCACAGTCACTCTGTGGAGAGTTGGATGTTCTAATGCCTCCTCCACAGTCACTCTTTGGAGAGATGGATGTTCTAATGCCTCCTCCACAGTCACTCTATGGAGAGATGGATGTTCTACTGCTTCCTAAAGGGTCAATCTGCGATTGGTACATACATTTTTGGAGTATAACGTTGATGATATATACTCATTGATTCTTGAAGAATATAACTTATAAAATCCTCATGATCTTATTTCAACTGTCGTACCCCATCAGAACCCAAAATAGAAGCTTATTTCACACCATTGTTTGTAAACAATGTAATTGTAAACAAATACTGTATAACCTCAAAACATGTTAAAACTATCATGTTTATCTAACTGTGGTGCTGGTTATAGCTGGTTATAGCTGGTTATAGCTGGTTATAGCTGGTAAGTGGTGGTCTGTAGATGAGGTGATGAGATTAGTCTGACAAGAGAGAGGAGAGGAAGAGAAAGAGGGGGAGGGGAAGAAGCCCTGAGGCTGACACCACAGGAGAGAAGGAGAGGGAGCGAGGAGGGGAGAGGGGGATGGAAGAGAGGAGGAGAGGGAGAGAGGAGGGGAGAGGGGGAGGGAAGAGAGGAGGAGAGGAGGAGAGAGGGGGAGGGGAAGGGAGCAGGAGAGAGGAGGAGAGAGGGGGAGGGGAAGGGAAGAGAGGAGGAGAGAGGGGGAGAGAGGGGGAGAGAGGGGGAGGGGTGACAGTGCAGTAGAGTGTTGATAAAGGGGTTCCACAAAAGATAGAGACATTTGATTATTAGAAAGATAGAGAAAGCAAGAGACAGATAGAGACAGATGGAAAAAGATAGAGTGACAGTGAAGTGGAATACAATATCAATTAAGTAGCTGAATTAACAAACTATTATCACTACATGCTCCTCTGATCTGACATTCCTAAGCAGTGCTGGAAATGTCTGAAGTATGTGATTTCAGAAGCAAAACAAGTAGTGAGTTGACCACCTTGTTGTTGTTGATTCCCAGATTGCCCCTTTAATATGTTTTCAGAAGAAGATTAAGAAGATGAGGAAAATGATCATTAGAGAAAAAGCAACAAACTGGTGAATAACTTCTATGAGGCGCTCCACACATCCCCATGTGACAGAGGATTCCATTAGAGTTCATATCTGAGATTAAAAAAAACAAACATATTAAAACAGGAAGCTGAATCATTATTGTATTAGCATCGTCACGCTAACTACGTGACTCAACCGCTAAGGGCCTGTGTGTGTGTGTTTGTGTGTTTGTGTGTGTATGTGTGTGTTTGTGTGTGTGTGTGTGTGTGTTTGATTTGTGTGTTTGTGTGTGTGTGTGTGTGTGTGTGTGCTTTGTGTGTTTGTGTGTGCGGCAGGTAGCCTAGCGGTTAAGCGCGTTGGGCTAGTAACCGAAAGGTCACTGGTTCGAATCCCTGAGCCGACTAGGTGAAAAATCTGTTGATTTGCCCTTGAGCAAGGCACTTAACCCAACTTGCTGGATTAAGAATGTCTACTAAAATGAAATGTCTCTGTCTCCTCATCCTGTCTGTGTTGTGGGACTTATTAACAGGCTGCAGGGCCCCAAGCCCTCACACTGAGATAACCCTTACCTGGGCTTATCAACACCCCTCCCGTACAGGCCTCTATGTCACCTCCATTACAGAGATTACCTGTCAGATGCATCGCAGTTCAGCCATTGGACTGATTAAACACCAGAAGTCCCCACAAGAATAGTCAACAAACAAAACATTTACCAACTGGGGACATTTGCTCACAAGGACACATGCTATTTCTAGGGGTTAGATAAAATAGGTTTTGATTGGGACTGAATTGTGTCCCCCCACAAGGTTAGTTATACAAGACTGTGTGTGTGTGTGTGTGTGTGTGTGTGTGTGTGTGAATATTTTTTATTTTGTGTGTTGAAAATGTTGTGATAGTGACAGAAGTATAACAAACACTTCAATCACCTAACGTTTTGACCATAGTATACTGCCTGTAAATGAACAGGAACATTCAGGCTGATTCCCTCCTGAGAACAGAGGAATCATCTTGAACGTTCTGACCATAATATACTGCATGTAAAAGAAAAGGAACATTCAGTCTGATTCTCTCCTGAGAACAGAGGAATCATCTTGAACGTTTTGACCATAATATACTGCCTGTAAAAGAACAGGAACATTCAGTCTGATTCTCTCCTGAGAACAGAGGAATCATCTTTTAAGACAAAATCCTTTCTGTCTTAAAGCCATTAGAATGATCTAAGGGTGAGCATGGGGCTAGTGATATCATAATGTATTTACTGATTCATTTAATAGACTCAATTATGTCACATTTAAAAGTGTCTTAATAAATGATGTTCCGGCAGTGAAGTTTAAAATGTCACCTGGCTTTTATAGATCAAAGTTACACTGTCCCCATAAATCTGATTCATAGGGCCTGTCCACGTTGCAGTGTACAGTTGAAGTCGGAAGTTTACATACACTTAGGTTGGAGTCATTAAAAGTCGTTTTTTTCAACCACTACACACATTTCTTGTTAACAAACTATAGTTTTGGCAAGTCGGTTAGGACATCTACTTTATGCAAGACACAAGTAATTTTTCCAATAATTGTTCACAGACAGATTATTTCATTTATAATTCACTGTATCACAAATCCAGTGGGTCAGAAGTTTACATACACTAAGTTGACTGTGCCTTTAAACAGCTTGGAAAATTCCAGAAAATGATGTCATGGCTTTAGAAGCTTCTGATAGGCTAATTTACATAATTTGAGTCAATTGGAGGTGTACCTGTGGATGTATTTCAAGGCCTACCTTCAAACTCAGTGCCTCTTTGCTTGACATCATGGGAAAATCAAAAGAAATCAGCCAAGACCTCAGAAAATAAACTGTAGACCTCCACAAGTCTGGTTCATCCTTGGGAGCAATTTCCAAATGCCTGAAGGTACCACATTAATCTGTACAAACAATTATACTTGCGTACTAACACTGTGGGAACACGCAGCTGTCATACCGCTCAGGAAGGAGACGCGTTCTGTCTCCTAGAGATGAACGTACTTTGGTGTGAAAAGTGCAAATCAATCCCAGAACAACAGCAAAGGACCTTGTGAAGATGCTGGAGGAAACAGGTACAAAAGTATCTATATCCACAGTAAAACGAGTCCTATATCGACATAACCTGAAAGTCCGCTCAACAAGGAAGAAGCCACTGCTCCAAAACCACCATAAAAAAGCCAGACTACGGTTTGCAACTGCACATGGGGACAAAGATCCTACTTTTTGGAGAAATGTCCTCTGGTCTGATGAAACAAAAATAGAACTGTTTGGCCATAATGACCATCGTTATGTTTGGAGGAAAAAGGGGAGGGCTTGCAAGCCGAAGAACATCATCCCAACCGTGAAGCACGGGGTTGGCGGCATCATGCTGTGGGGGTGCTTTGCTGCAGGAGGGACTGGTGCACTTCACAAAATAGATGTCATCATGAGGAAGGAAAATAATGTGGATATATTGAAGCAACATCTCAAGACATCAGTCAGGAAGTTAAAGCTTGGTCGCAAATGGGTCTTCCAAATGGACAATGACCCCAAGCATTCTTCCAAAGTTTCAGGAAAAATGGCTTAAGGACAACAAAGTCAAGGTATTGGAGTGGCCATCACAAAGCCCTGACCTCAGTCCTATAGAAAATGTGTGGACAGAACTGAAAAAGCGTGTGCGAGCAAGGAGGCCTACAAACATGACTCAGTTACATTTATTTGGCTAAGGTGTATGTAAACTTCCAACTTCAACTGTATGTGTGTGTGTGTTTATGAAGTGTCCAGCTTTAATCATGTGAACTGGTCTACCAGCCCTCTTTTATAAAAGGCTTAAAGTAGTGGTGGGCACTAATATCAATAATCTGATACATCAGTATTGTTTGATATGATATGACTGAGTCATCCATACATCAGTATTGTTTGATATGATATGACTGAGTCATCCATACATCAGTATTGTTTGATATGATATGACTGAGCCATCCATACATCAGTATTGTTTGATATGATATGACTGAGTCATGTCGTGATCCTTTTAATACCTATTTTACCTGCAGAAAGCTAGCAAAGCTATTGCATGGGTTCACCAATAGGACCAACTAGCTAACTTTAATAAAACAACAAGGTTATAAAAAACTTGCTAGAAAATACCTTTACGGTAGGGTGACCATATTTTAGTTTTCAAAAAAGAGGGCAGTGGGAGCGGGAGGCAGACGGACTATGTTATTGAACTTTAATACATAAAGTAATACATTTTTAACACCTTTTACATGACACTGTTTATTTTCATGGCCATAGGTTAAAATAAAATTCAAATTCAAAAGATTATGTCAGTCCTCCTGATGCTCTCTGGTATTCTTTCCCGAAGATCGAATCTTTCCCAACAGTCCTTGATTACCAATCAAGTAGGCATGAAAGTCTTTACAAGACATGTTTTTAAAGTTGTATTGTGTACACAGAAGCCCCTTCAGTGACTCAACAGACAAGTGATTCCTTTCCTTTGTCCAGTGAAAAAAATCTCTCTACATTTGCATTGTGAGCAAATAAAAACTGTGCAATCTTCAGTAGCTCTGAATGAAAATCTATGCTTTTGGACGTTTCAAAATATTTGGTCCACTTCTTGTGTGCTTGCAGATTACTGAACTCTCCATCACTGTTACACCTTTCTGTGAATTTCTTCAGGTTGGTGACCTGATCAAAGCACTTTGCATCATCATTGGCACCCCCTTTTCTCCCAGGTGTTTGATACAGGCTTCTTTGTCATTCCAGTCAGGTGTCTCACTCAGATCCATCCACATGAAAGAGGAGAACTCCTCCATGGGTGCCATCCATTTCTCCAGATACTCCAGGCATGAACTGTACAGACCCTGTACTTGAGCACTGAAATGGTCACAATTCTTACCAAGTCCATCCTTGTGCTTTTGTGCCAATAGTCCCTTAACTGTAAGGGACATGAAGTTATTGGTCTTGCGTTCAAGAAGCATGGTGTGGACTTGTTCAAAAGGTTCTTCACTTCCACAATTGAATTGCTCTCCCTTTCCATCTCCTGAATGTGTGAATGAAACACACACATGAGTGAGTGCATGTGCCAGAGGTAAATTTCACTGAACTCATCTTCAAAAAACGTATTGATCAAGGAGGGTGTTTTTTCCTGTGACTAAAATAATGCTTTCAAGGCTGGAAACATCTGTAGCAGCCTCTCAATACCTGGGAATAATGACAGCCATCGCGTCTTGCTGTGATAAAGGAGACTTCTGTATTCAACATCAACAAATTCACAGTACTCCTTCAGATTCTCTGTGCGCACAGTGTAGATGTGAAAGTATTGACATATTTTGAAGATGATGTTCTCAATATTGACATCTAGTGTGTCTGCCCCGTAATGAACATAATTATTCAAGACGTGTGCTGGGCAGCCCACACCGATTAAAGACTTGTTCTACAATGACTTCTTTAAATTTGCGAAAACATTCTTTCCTTCTTCATCACGCCGGATTCCCCCGAACATTGTATTGCAGTTGTCACGTGTAAATGCAATACATTTGGAAAAAATCCCATTATTTTCCAGTGTTTCTTTGATGTATTGCGCGATCGTATCAGCTGTCTCATTTGGAGTGTTTTTAACTTCGACTAATTTACTTTGCACGCCACCATTCTTCCAATCAAAATACTGAATAAGCAGAGGGAATATTTTCACAGCACCGTGATTGCTCCCATCAGTAGAAACCTCACAGTAAGGTATGTCTTCTAGTGCTTTCAGAGCTATCTCGACAGAATGTGGTGCTATCACAATGTTAACAATTGCTTCGGTCTTAGTACGAGCGCTTGAAAATTTTCGCGCAGTTTCGGAATCAGGGAAAGATTTTTTAACAAGGCAGACGTGCAGTCCATTGATCTGTAGCTATTGTGATGCTTCGTGGTGTGGAATGCAAAAACTCCCTCCGCAGCAGTAACAGCATCTTCTGTTTTACCTGCTCTCACAAAATAGTCAGTTAATTTACCTGACGAACTCTCTCCTTTAGCTGCAATTTTGTGTTTTGCAGAGCTTATGTAGGTTTTGCAAAGCTTCTAGGTCGCTAGCACCTTTATTTGACACTGACACGTACGTGCCAGCTTTGCAGGTCATGCATTCTGCTTCACATGGATTCCGACCAAGACGAAAACACAGGAATTTTCTCTGTAAATCGTCTGTGAATTTACATTTGCGTTTGGGCATTTTTACGCTCTTATGGAGCCATGTGTGTCACGGACGTTGAAGGACGGGTCAGACCAAGGTGCAGCGTGAAATGCATACATGTTTATTTTATAAAGTAAACACACGAACAAAAACAACAAAACAACGTAACGTGAAGTCCTCAGGCTAAACACAATACAAGCTTATACACGGAACAAGATCCCACAACTAATGATTGCAAACAGGCTACTTAAGTATGATCCCCAATCAGAGACAATGAGCGACAGCTGCCTCTGATTGGGAATCACACCCGGCCAAACATAGAAACACAATACCTAGAATGTAAACATAGAAATAATAACATAGATCTCCACACCCTGACTCAGCATACAAGAGTTCCATAAGTCAGGGCGTGACAGTAACCCCCCCCCCCCAAAGGTGCGGACTCCGACCGCACAAACCTGACATAACCGGGTAGGGTCCGGGTGGGCATTCCGCCTCGGAGGCGGATACGGCTCTGGGCGTGACAACCTCATTCTCTCAGCCTCCCCGTTGCGCCCCTGGTCTGGTCTGGACCTCGGCGCGCTGCTTCCCCTCTCCTTCCTCCCACGATGCACCAAGCCCTGTCTGGGCCCTGGTGTGGGAGACCCCGAACCTGGAGAGGGGCTGACGTCTGGGTCTGGACTGGAGCCGCTGACCGGAGCTGGACTGGGCACCGGTGGAGCGGACGGCTCTGGCTCCGGAGTGGAGCTGCTTACCGGAGCTGGACTATGCACTGGTGGAGCGGACTACTCTGGCTCCGGAGTGGAGCTGCTGACCGGAGCTGGACTATGCACCGGTGGAGCGGACTGCTCTGGTTCCGGAGTGGATCCGCTGACCGGAGCTGGACTGTGCACCGGTGGAGCGGACTGCTCTGGCTCCAGAGTGGAGCCGCTGACCGGAGCTGAACTGGGCACCAGTGGAGCGGACTGCTCTGGCTCCGGGGTGGAGCAACCGACCGGTGCCGGACCAGGCACCGGTGGAACGGGCATGGGCCATGCCGGACTGGACACATGCACCACTGGTCTGGTGCGAGGAGCAGGCACGGGCCGGACCGGACTAGGAACACGCACCACTGGCTTGGTGCGAGGAGCAGGAACGGGCCGGGCCGGGCCGGACTGGTGACACGCACCACTGGCTTGGTGCGGGGAGCAGGCACGGGCCGTACCGGACTGGGAACACGCACCACTGGCTTGGTGCGAGGAACAGGAATGGGCCGGGCAGGACTGGAAAAACGCACCACTGGTCTTGTGCGAGGAGCAGGAATGGGCCGGGCCGGACTGGGGTCACACACCACTGGCTTGGTGCGGGGAGTAGGTACTGGCGACACGCACCACTGGTTTGGTGCGAGGAGCAGGCACAGGCCGTACCGGACTGGATACACGCACCACTGGTTTGGTGCGGGGAGCAGGTACGGGCCGTACAGGACTGGTGAGGTGCACTGGTGACACAGTGTGTAGAACCAGAGCAGGATATACTGGACCTTGGAGGCGTACTGTAGTTCTGGAGTCTACAGCTGGCACAACCCATCCTGGCTGGATGCCCATTTTTGCACGACACGGGGTGCTGGCACAGAACGCACTGGGCTGTGCATGCGCACTGGCGATACAGTGCGTATCTCCGCATACATTGGTTCCTCAATTAACCCACGCTCCTTATGTTGCCTGACCAGCTCCTCTCTCCATGCATCTACTTCCTCCTTCTCCCTACGAGCCTCCTGCAGTGCCTCCTCTTGAATGGAGCTCTCCCGCTCTATTCTCTCTTACCCTGCAGATCCGATCCTTCTCTCTCTCTCGGCAATCCTCCTCCAGTGAGGACTCCTCTGGGAGCCCCCATGAGTTAGGGAACAGAAACTCATCGCCGTCATCATCCTCCGACTCCTCAGTATAAAACTGTTCCCACTCTTGTTCCCATGGTCGTAGGGACTCAACCTGGAAACCCACCGGGTGCAGTGGTCGGGGCTCTTCTCTCTCGCTCCCCGACCACCCCTTTAGCCCCCCCAAAATTGTTTTATTGGGGCTGACTCTCGGGCTTCCTCCTCGGCCGGCGCCTTCTGTGTTGCCGTTGCTCCTCTCCTGCCTGGGCATCTACCTTTGCCCATGGTCCTTTCCCCGCAAATATCTCCTCCCAAGACCAAATCTTCCCCACCTGTGTCCAGGGTGTTTGCTCCTGGGCACGCTGCTTGGTCTGGTGTTTGGTGGGATCTTATGTCACGGACGTTGAAGGACGGGTCAGACCAAGGTGCAGCGTGAAATGCATACATGTTTATTTTATAAAGTAAACACACGAACAAAAACAACAAAAGTCCTCAGGCTAAACACAATACAAGCCTAAACACGGAACAAGATCCCACAACTAATGATTGCAAACAGGCTACTTAAGTATGATCCCCAATCAGAGACAACGAGCGACAGCTGCCTCTGATTGGGAATCACACCCGGCCAAACATAGAAACACAATACCTAGAATGTAAACATAGAAATAATAACATGGATCTCCACACCCTGACTCAGCGTACAAGAGTTCCATAAGTCAGGGCATGACAATGTGCCACTGTTGACAAGCAAGCTGCTGCTCTGTCTCTTGGCTGTTTCCATGGTGAGGGTAATGATTGAGATGCAGTTTGACCAATGTTTGCGTAAGCCTACATGACCGACCAATGGTGGTGTGTGAGAAGGCGGGACCTAAAGAGAAAGGTCAAAGCAATGCAAAACCCAAAAAATGCACACAATGAATGGCGACTGTAGAAAGCAAAAGCCGAATCCCAGACATTTTGGGCGATTTAAAAATCATGGCTGGACGCATTTTCTTAGGTCCAAAAAGAGGACATGTCCGGGAAAAAGAGGACGTATGGTCACCCTACTTTATGGCCACAACGTATTTCATGTTTTCATCCATACATTTATTTGTTTCTCCACGAGTCAACCGCCCTCACCTGCTAGCTAACTAGCTAGCAAGGTAGCCCACAAACATTGGTGATGGAACGAAGTAGCCAACAAACAACTGCTGGTGGAAAACATTTTAACTAGCTAGCACATCTAATAGTAGTTGTGACATAAAGGTATTCTTTACATTCTTTAGTTGATGTTTATGCACAATCTGTCTGGTTTGGTCAAACATGTTTTTAGCTAGCCAACTGGCAAGTTTTTCATCAGCTTTAGCTAACGTTACCTAACTACCCTCAACTACACGCCAGCTAATTAGCTAGCCGGCCAAGTGTCTAGTAACTATCACACAAGTCAGTGGTGGAACCCATCTAACAAATCAGCCAGCTTCTAGCCAGCTAATACATGGTAAGAATGATGGCTTGTAGTGGTACCATGTATTATTTACCTTATGTGCAGTTTAAGCTTAGTTGATGCTAGTGCACTCTTCATCTGGTTTAACAAACATGCTTGTAGCTAGCTAGTTAGCCAACTGGCTATTTTTTCCCCATCTGTTTTAGGAGCATAGCTAGCTAGCTACATTGGCTAGCTAGCTACCTCAATTCTCTCCTACAGATCTGTGGAGGGTGGAGTATTAGCTAATCGTACAGAGACGGAATGGGCACAAATGATCAAATCTGATGATGATTATTATTAATTCAAGCTACAGATATTTGGTCTATCTGTACAACTAGCTAGTTAGTTTACTCCAATTTAGAAATAGCTAACCAAACATTTTGCTAGTTAATTTACTCCAGTTTAGGAATAGCTAACCAGACAGTTTGCTAGTTAGTTTACTCCAGTTTAGGAATAGCCAACCAGCCAGTTTGCTTGTTAGTTTACTCCAGTTTAGGAATAGCTAACCATACAGTTTGCTAGTTAGTTTACTCCCATTTAGGAATTGCCAACCAGCCAGTTTGCTAGTTAGTTTACTCCAGTTTAGGAATAGCTAACCATACAGTTTGCTAGTTAGTTTACTCCAGTTTAGGAATAGCCAACCAGCCAGTTTGCTTGTTAGTTTCTTCCAGTTGAGGAATAGCTAACCAGCCAGTTTGCTAGTTAGTTTACTCCAGTTTAGGAATAGCTAACCAGCCAGTTTGCTAGTTAGTTTACTCCAGTTTAGGAATAGCTATCCAGACAGTTTGCTAGTTAATTTACTCCAGTTTAGGAATAGCTAACCAGCCAGTTTGCTAGTTAGTTTACTCCAGTTTAGGAATAGCTAACCAGACAGTTTTCTAGTTAGTTTACTCCAGTTTAGGAATAGCTATCCAGACAGTTTGCTAGTTAGTTTACTCCAGTTTAGGAATAGCTAACCAGACAGTTTGCTAGTTAGTTTACTCCAGTTTAGGAATAGCTAACTAGACAGTTTGCTAGTTAGTTTACTCCAGTTTAGGAATAGCTAACTAGACAGTTTGCTAGTTAGTTTACTCCAGTTTAGGAATAGATAACCAGCCAGTTTGCTTCTTTCCAATTTCGAGCAGTTCGAAGTCTCATCAGATGACAACAACTACAGTGGAAAGATGAAACACATTTAGATTTGTATTTATTTATTCCGACATGATATCGATATCAAATGAAAAAAATGCAACTTATATCGATATGGACTTTCCATATTAGTGCCCATCTCTAGTATACAGTAGTTGTGTTTTGCCTGTTCAATAATGGAACACTAGACATCTGGACGATAGCTATGGCTTTGTTTACAATACACAACTCAGCACTACACAACACCGCATTACACAACACAACACAGCAACTACACAACACAGCACTACACAACACAACACAGCACTACACAACACATCACTACACAACACAGCACTACACAACACAACACAACACAACACTACACTACACAACACAGCACTACACAACACTACACAACACAGCACTACACAACACAGCACTACATAACACAGCACTACACAACACAGCACTACACAACACAACACAGCACTACACAACACAACACAGCACTAAACAACACAGCACTACACAACACAGCACTACACAACACAGCACTAAACAACACAGCACAACACAGACAGTAGCTAAAATATAGATCTCCTCTCCCTCCCTCTCTCCTCTCCTCTCCTCTCACTCTCCTCTCCTCTCTGTGTGTCGTCAGCAGGAGGAAGGTTTTATTAGCTAGGCATATGTTAAACAATAGGCTGGAGGACTATGGGTCACAGCTATAAATCTAACAACTCACACTCTGCACGTGTGTGTGTACGTGTGTTCGTGTGTGTGTGTGGTTTAGGTAAAAATCACCCCAACAGAGATGATAGGAGGAAGAGATTTGAAGGGAACAGATTTGGTAAATGGGTTAGGAGTGAGCGATAGGAAAGTAACGTTCTTAATGTGCTGAATACGGTGGATGATGTTTGCCAGATATGTTTTTCATTGGAAGAGAGCGTTTGGGAAATAACGGCCATTATGTGAGGTAGAAGTCTGTCTGATTGGGCTCAGGGGTACACGACTCCACTGTAACAAGCTTTCCTATTGCTTCTGATCAGTATGTACACTTCCCATTGGTTCGTGTAGCTGTGTCTCTATGACCATGGTGCAGTAAACTGCATGGTGATAGGCTGCTGATGGTCCTTCAGAAATTATTCACACCCCTTGACTTTTTTCCACATTTTGTTGTGTTAAAGCCTGGATGTGTTACAGCCTGTGTCACTGTACTACACACAATACCCCATAATGTCAAAGTTGAATTTTGGTGGTGGCTAAATCATGTTATGGGTATGCTTGTCATTGGCAAGAACTAGGGAGATTTTATTTATTTTATTTTTATAAAAGAAACGGAATAGAGCTAAGCACAGGCAAAATACTTGAGGAAACCTGGTTCAGTCTGCTTTCCAACAGACACTGGGAGACAAATTCACCTTTCAGCAGGACAATAACCTAAAACACAAGGCCAAATATACACTGGAGTTGCTTACCAAGACAACACTGAATGTTCCTGAGTGGCCTAGTTTCAATTTTGACTTAAATCAGCTTGCAAATCTATGGCAAGACTTGAAAATGGTTGTCTAGCAATGAACAACAACCAACTAGACAGAGCTTGAAGAATTTAAAAAATAATAATGTGCAAATAATCCAGGTGTGGAAAGCTCTTAGAGATTTACCCAGAAAGACCCACAGCTGTAATCGCTGCCAAAGGTGATTCTAACATGTATTGACTCAGGGGTGTGAATACTTGTAAATGTAAATGAGATATTTCTGTATTTAATTTTCAATACATTTGCAAACATTTATAAATACATGCTTTCACTTTGTCATTGTAGGGTATTGTGTGTAGATGGGTGAGAGAAAAAATCTATTGAATCAATTTTGAATTCAGGCTGTAACACAACAAAATGCACAATAAGTCAAGGGGAATGAATACTTTCTGAAGGCACTGTATAAAATAGTTAGTATACCCCAGGGGTAGATTAAGCCGCGGGCTGATTTTGGTCGAAGCGGATGGTCGGGGGGCCGGAACATACAGTGGGGAAAAAAAGTATTTAGTCAGCCACCAATTGTGCAAGTTCTCCCACTTAAAAAGATGAGAGAGGCCTGCAATTATCATCATAGGTACACGTCAACTATGACAGACAAAATGATAATTTTTTTTCCAGAAAATCACATTGTAGGATTTTTAATGAATTTATTTGCACATTATGGTGGAAAATAAGTATTTGGTCAATAACAAAAGTTTCTCAATACTTTGTTATATACCCTTTGTTGGCAATGACACAGTTCAAACGTTTTCTGTAAGTCTTCACAAGGTTTTCACACACTGTTGCTGGTATTTTGGCCCATTCCTCCATGCAGATCTCCTTTAGAGCAGTGATGTTTTGGGGCTGTCGCTGGGCAACACAGACTTTCAACTCCCTCCAAAGGTTTTCTATGGGGTTGAGATCTGGAGACTGGCTAGGCCACTCCAGGACCTTGAAATGCTTCTTACGAAGCCACTCCTTCGTTGCCCGGGCAGTGTGTTTGGGATCATTGTCATGCTGAAAGACCCAGCCACGTTTCATCTTCAATGCCCAAACTGATGGAAGGAGGTTTTCACTCAAAATCTCACGATACATGGCCCCATTCATTCTTTCCTTTACACGGATCAGTCGTCCTGGTCCCTTTGCAGAAAAACAGCCCCAAAGCATGATGTTTCCACCCCCATGCTTCACAGTAGGTATGGTGTTCTTTGGATGTAACTCAGCATTCTTTGTCCTCCAAACACGACGAGTTGAGTTTTTACCAAAATGTTATATTTTGGTTTCATCTGACCATATGACATTCTCTTCTGGATCATCCAAATGCACTCTAGCAAACTTCAGACGGGCCTGGACATGTACTGGCTTAAGCAGGGGGACACGTCTTGCACTGCAGGATTTGAGTCCTTGGCGGCGTAGTGTGTTACTGATGATAGGCTTTGTTACTTTGGTCCCAGCTCTCTGCAGGTCATTCACTAGGTCCCCCCGTGTGGTTCTGGGATTTTTGCTCACCGTTCTTGTGATCATTTTGACCCCACGGGGTGAGATCTTGCGTGGAGCCCCAGATCGAGGGAGATTATCAGTGGTTTTGTATGTCTTCCATTTCCTAATAATTGCTCCCACAGTTGATTTCTTCAAACCAAGCTGCTTACCTATTGCAGATTCAGTCTTCCCAGCCTGGTGCAGGTCTACAATTTTGTTTCTGGTGTCCTTTGACAGCTCTTTGGTCTTGGCCATAGTGGAGTTTGGAGTGTGACTGTTTGAGGTTGTGGACAGGTGTCTTTTATACTGATAACAAGTTCAAACAGGTGCCATTAATACAGGTAATGAGTGAAGGACAGAGGAGCCTCTTAAAGAACAAGTTACAGGTCTGTGAGAGCCAGAAATCTTGCTTGTTTGTAGGTGACCAAATACTTATTTTCCTCCATAATTTGCAAATAAATTCATAAAAAATCCTACAATGTGATTTTCTGGATTTTTTTTCCTCAATTTGTCTGTCATAGTTGACGTGTATCTATGATGAAAATTACAGGCCTCTCTCATCTTTTTAAGGGGGAGAACTTGCACAATTGGTGGCTGACTAAATACTTTTTTCCCCCACTGTAGTTATGCTAATTTGGACACTGCAAATTGACCACAAGTAGGCCAAGAATGAGATATTATTAGAAAATAACAATCATTTCGTACCTAGATTACGTCTATTTTTTTTATTTGTGGGAATAATTTTTTGCTGAATTCCTGGTGATTCTAATATAATTTTTTTATAAACAATTTATTTAAAAAAAATTTACTAAACACTTTGGCCCCAAAAATCACTCGTAGGCCGACCCATGTTATACCCTATTACTCCTCAGTGAAACAAGCTCTCCTATTGGTTCTGATTAGTATGGATTCTCCCATAGGTTCCTGTATCTGTCTCTATGGCCACGGTGCAGTAATGATGCACGATGATTGGTTGCTGTATAAATCACAGAGCCTCTCTCCAAGTAGTGATTATCCCAGAGAGTGTAATATGTTTAGCCCATGCAGAGTGTGAGATGTTAGATTAATAATTGTTAGATTTATAGTTGTGACATTCTGTGCTATCTATTACCTGAGTCTATTCCCCTGCCCTGAACACAACCCTCCCCAACAGACATCCCTCTGATTCAATCAATACTGAGAGAGAGAGAGAGAGAGAGAGAGAGAGAGAGAGAGAGAGAGAGAGAGAGAGAATATCCAGTGTTTCTGTTTTGTTATATTTCAGTCTACTGTGATGTATATAAAGTGTAATAATTGGAAGCAAACTCAACATTGAATACATTTCAAATCTATATCTGACATGGTAGAGGTGTCTTTTTTTTTAAGCCCATAACCATGTGTGTGAAGTGTGTACTTTTGTTTCAACGTAGATTTGTTTAAGACTACCAAAAAACACAGTGTGACCCTGATTTAGCCCACTGCAGTATTTAATCAAAAAAAATACTAAAACATCACATAACCCTAAAACCTGATATAACCCTAAAACATGACATAACCCTAAAATCTGACATAACCCTAAAACATGACATAACCCTAAACACTAAACATGGAGAATAAGCCCCCCATTTCTCTCTCTCTCTCTCTCTCTCTCTCTCTCTCTCTCTCTCTCTCTCTCTCTCTCTCTCTCTCTCTCTCTCTCTCTCTCTCTCTCTCTCTCTCTCTCTCTCTCTCCCTCCCTCCCTCCCTCCCTCCCTCCCTCCCTCTCCTCATTCCACTTCTATGCACTGATTTACAGTTCAAGTCAGGACATAAGCAAGTGTGCACGTGTGTTTGCACATGTGTGCCAGACACACTTGTGTGTCTATGTTTGTGTTCATTATCAGAGATTATAAAATATATTTCAAGGCCAGCAGATGATGATAAAAATAAAAGCTAAATGTGTTTTTCCTGGATAAAGAAAAGAGGAAACTGGATGGTCCGTTTTTATCAGGGTGCTGCAGCCTCTCTACTCACCCCCTGGACCTTTAAGATCTTCTCACCCCCTGGCCCTTTAAGATCTCCTCACCCCCTGGCCCTTTAAGATCTCCTCACCCCCTGGCCCTTTAAGATCTCCTCACCCCCTGGCCCTTTAAGATCTCCTCTACCCCTGGCCCTTTAAGATCTCCTCACCCCCTGGACCTTTAAGATCTCCTCACCCCCTGGACCTTTAAGATCTCCTCACCCCCTGGCCCTTTAAGATCTCCTCACCCCCTGGACCTTTAAGATCCCTCACCCCCTGGCCCTTTAAGAGCGGTAGAGGGCTGCAGCCTCTCTCCTCACCCCCTGGCCCTTTAAGAGCGGGAGAGGGCTGCAGCTTCTCTCCTCACCCCCTGGCCCTTTAAGAGCGGTAGAGGGCTGCAGCCTCTCTACTCACCCCCTGGCCCTTTAAGAGCGAGAGAGAGCTGCATCCTCTCTCCTAACCCCCTGGCCCTTTAAGTGTGGGAGAGGGCTGCAGGCCACACCCCCCAATTAAGTTCTGTTAATTGAACATTTTAATCTGTTCTCATTCAGGGGCAAACAGGGTTAAACTGGCACAACTGCAATTCACTTAAGGCCATATCTCTACTCTGAACCACACACACATGCACGACGCACGCACACACACAAACACACACACACACACACACACACACACACACACACACACACACACATTTCTCTTCATATCTCTGCAGCAGGCCCTCATATGAATCCTCCCTAATCAGGGAATCACATGACTATCAGCTATTAAAGGAACAACTATCAATCAATCAATTTTATTTTATATAGCCCTTCTTACATCAGCTAATATCTCGAAGTGCTGTACAGAAACCCAGCCTAAAACCCCAAACAGCTAGTAATGCAGGTGTAGAAGCACGGTGGCTAGGAAAAACTCCCTAGAAAGGCCAAAACCTAGGAAGAAACCTAGAGAGGAACCAGGCTATGAGGGGTGGCCAGTCCTCTTCTGGCTGTGCCGGGTGAAGATTATAACAGAACCATGCCAAGATGTTCAAAAATGTTCATAAGTGACAAGCATGGTCAAATAATAATCAGGAATAAATCTCAGTTGGCTTTTCATAGCCGATCATTAAGAGTTTAAAACAGCAGGTCTGGGACAGGTAGGGGTTCCATAACCGCAGGCAGAACAGTTGAAACTGGAATAGCAGCAAGGCCAGGCGGACTGGGGACAGCAAGGAGTCACCAGAGTGATGTACAGAGTGATGCCACGAGGTGATGGAGGGAAGCCATTAGAGAGACAATCCTTTTAGTTCAATATTCATTTGAGGGGATGGGGGTTAGGGTTAGGGAGGATGGGGTGGAGATGGGGTTAGGGAGGATGGGGTGGAGATGGGGGTTAGGGAGGATGGGGGTGGAGATGGGGTTAGGGTTAGGGAGGATGGGGTGGAGATGGGGTTAGGGTTAGGGAGGATGGAGTGGAGATGGGGTTAGGGTTAGGGAGGATGGGGTGGAGATGGGGTTAGGGAGGATGGGGGTGGAGATGGGGTTAGGGAGGATGGGGGTGGAGATGGGGTTAGGGTTAGGGAGGATGGGGTGGAGATGGGGTTAGGGTTAGGGAGGATGGGGGTGGAGATGGGGTTAGGGTTAGGAGGATGGGGGTGGAGATGGGGTTAGGGTTTGGGAGGATGGGGGTGGAGATTGGGTTAGGGTTAGGGAGGATGGGGTGGAGATGGGGTTAGGGTTAGGGTTAGGGAGGATGTGGGTGGAGATGGGGTTAAGGTTAGGGAGGATAGGGGTGGAGATGAGGTTAGGGTTAGGGAGGATGGGGGTAGAGATGGGGTTAGGGTTAGGGAGGATGGAGTGGAGATGGGTTTAGGGTTAGGGAGGATGGGAGTGGAGATGGGGTTAGGGTTAGGGAGGATGGGGGTGGAGATGGTGTTAGGGTTAGGGAGGATGGGGGTTGAGATGGGTTTAGGGTTAGGGAGGAAGGGGGTGGAGATGGGGTTAGGGTTAGGGAGGATGGGGGTGGAGATGGGGTTAGGGTTAGGGAGGATGGGGTGGAGATGGGGTTAGGGTTAGGGTTAGGGAGGATGTGGGTGGAGATGGGGTTAGGGTTAGGGAGGATGGGGTGGAGATGGGGTTAGGTTTAGGGAGGATGGGGGTTGAGATGGGGTTAGGGTTATGGAGGATGGAGTGGAGATGGGGTTAGGGTTAGGGAGGATGGGAGTGGAGATGGGGTTAGGGTTAGGGAGGATGGGGGTGGAGATGGGGTTAGGGTTAGGGAGGATGGGGGTGGAGATGGGGTTAAGGTTAGGGAGGATAGGGGTGGAGATGAGGTTAGGGTTAGGGTTAGGGAGGATGGGGTGGAGATGGGGTTAGGGTTAGGGAGGATGGGGTGGAGATGGGGTTAAGGTTAGGAAGGATAGGGGTGGAGATGGGGTTAGGGTTAGGGAGGATGGGGGTGGAGATGGGGTGGAGATGGGGTTAGGGTTAGGGAGGATGGAGTGGAGATGGGGTTAGGGAGGATGGGGGTGGAGATGGGGTTAGAGTTAGGGAGGATGGGGTGGAGATGGGGTTAGGGTGAGGGAGGATGGGGGTGAAGATGGGGTTAGGGAGTATGGGGAGGAGATGGGGGTTAGGGAGGATGGGGGTGGAGATTGGGTTAGGGATTGTGAGGATGGGGTGGAGATTGGGTTAGGGTTAGGGAGGATGGAGTGGAGATGGGGTTAGGGTTAGGGAGGATGGGGGTGGAGATGGGGTTAGGTTAGTGTTAGGGAAAATGGGGGGTGGAGATGGGGTTAAGGTGAAGGAGGATGGGGTTAGGGTTAGGGAGGATGGGGTGGAGATGGGGTTAGGGTTAGGGAGGATGGAGTAGAGATGGGGTTAGGGGTGGATGGGGAGGAGATGGGGGTTAGGGAGGATGGGGGTGGAGATGGGGTTAGGGTTAGGGAGGATGGGGGTGGAGATGGGGTTAGGGTTAGGGAGGATGGAGTGGAGATGGGGTTAGGGTTAGGGAGGATGGGGTGGAGATGGGGTTAGGTTAGTGTTAGGGAAAATGGGGGGTGGAGATGGGGTTAAGGTGAAGGAGGATGGGGTTAGGGTTAGGGAGGATGGGGTGGAGATGGGGTTAGGGTTAGGGAGGATGGAGTAGAGATGGGGTTAGGGTTAGGGAGGATGGGGGTGGAGATGGGGTTAGGGTTAGGGATTATGGGGGTAGAAATGGGGTTAAGGTTAGGGAGGATGGGGTGGAGATGGTGTTAGGGTTAGGGAGGATGGGGTTAGGGATAGGGAGGATGGGATGGAGATGGGGTTAGGTTCAGGGAGGATGGGGGTGGGGGTGGAGATGGGGTTAGGGAGGATGGGGGTGGAGATGTGGTTAGGTTAGGGAGGATGGGGGGTGGAGATGGGGTTAGGGTTAGGGAGGATGGGGGGTGGAGATGGGGTTAGGGAGGATGGGGGTAGAGGTGGGGATAGGGAGGATGGGGGTGGAGATGGGGTTAGGGTTAGGGAGGATTTGGTGGAGATGGGGTTAGGGTTAGGGAGGATAAGGTGGAGATGGGTTTAGGGTTAGGGAGGATGGGGGTGGGGGTGGGGGGTGGAGATGGGGTTAGGGTTAGGGAGGATGGGGGTGGAGATGGGGTTAGGGTTAGGGAGGATGGGGGTGGAGATTGGGTTAGGGAGGATGGGGGTAGAGATGGGGATAGGGAGGATGGGGGTGGAGATGGGGTTAGGGTTAGGGAGGATTTGGTGGAGATGAGGTTAGGGGTTAGGGAGGATGGGGGTGGAGATGGGGTTAGGGTTAGGGAGGATGGGGTGGAGATGGGGTTAGGGAGGATGGGGTGGAGATGGGGTTAGGGAGGATGGGGTGGAGATGGGGTTAGGGAGGATGGGGGTGGAGATGGGGTTAGGGAGGATGGGGGTGGAGATGGGGTTAGGGTTAGGGAGGATGGGGTGGAGATGGGGTTAGGGTTAGGGAGGATGGGGGTGGAGATGGGGTTAGGGTTAGGGAGGATTTGGTGGAGATGGGGTTAGGGTTAGGGAGGATGGGGGTGGAGTTGGGGTTAGGGAGGATGGGGGTAGAGATGGGGTTAGGGAGGATGGGGGTGGAGATGGGGTTAGGGGTTAGGGAGGATGGGGGTGGAGATGGGGTTAGGGGTAGGGAGGATGGAGTAGAGATGGGGTTAGGGTTAGGGAGGATGGGGTGGAGATGGGGTTAGGGTTAGGGATTATGGGGGTAGAGATGGTGTTAGGGTTAGGGAGGATGGGGTTAGGGTTAGGGAGGATGGGATGGAGATGGGGTTAGGTTCAGGGAGGATGGGGGTGGGGGTGGTGATGGGGTTAGGGAGGATGGGGTGGAGATGTGGTTAGGGTTAGGGAGGATGGGGGTGGAGATGGGGTTAGGGTTAGGGAGGATGGGGGGTGGAGATGGGGTTAGGGAGGATGGGGGTAGAGATGGGGATAGGGAGGATGGGGGTGGAGATGGGGTTAGGGTTAGGGAGGATTTGGTGGAGATGGGGTTAGGGTTAGGGAGGATGGGGTGGAGATGGGTTTAGGGTTAGGGAGGATGGGGTGGGGGTGGAGATGGGGTTAGGGAGGATGGGGGTGGGTGGTTAGGGTTAGGGAGGATGGGGGGTGGAGATGGGGTTAGGGTTAGGGAGGATGGGGTGGAGATGGGGTTAGGGAGGATGGGGGTAGAGATGGGGATAGGGAGGATGGGGGTGGAGATGGGGTTAGGGTTAGGGAGGATTGGTGGAGATGGGGTTAGGGTTAGGGAGGGTGGGGTGGAGATGTGGTTAGGGTTAGGGAGGATGGGGGTGGAGATGGGGTTAGGGTTAGGGAGGATGGGGTGGAGATGGGGTTAGGGAGGATGGGGGTAGAGATGGGGTTAGGGAGGATGGGGGTGGAGATGGGGTTAGGGGTTAGGGAGGATGGGGTGGAGAGAGATGGGGTTAGGGTTAGGGAGGATTGGGGTGGAGATGGGTTTAGGGTTAGGGAGGAAGTGGTGGAGATGGGGTTAGGGTTAGGGAGGATGGGGGTGGAGATGGGGTTAGGGTTAGGGAGGATTTGGTGGAGATGGGGTTAGGGTTAGGGAGGATGGGGGGTGGAGATGGGGTTAGGGTTAGGGAGGATGGGGTGGAGTTGGGTTAGGGTTAGGGAGGATGTGGGTGGATATGGGGTTAGGGTTAGGGAGGATGGGGGTGGAGATGGGGTTAGGGTTAGGGAGGATGGGGGTGGAGATGGGTAGGGTTAGGATTATGGGGGTAGAAACGGGGTTAAGGTTAGGGAGGATGGGGTGGAGATGGTGTTAGGGTTAGGGAGGATGGGGTTAGGGATAGGGAGGATGGGATGGAGATGGGGTTAGGTTTAGGAGGATGGGGTGGGGGTGGAGATGGGGTTAGGGAGGATGGGGGTGGAGATGTGGTTAGGGTTAGGGAGGATGGGGGTGGAGATGGGGTTAGGGTTAGGGAGGATGGGGGTGGAGATGGGGTTAGGGAGGATGGGGGTAGAGGTGGGGATAGGGAGGATGGGGGTGGAGATGGGGTTAGGGTTAGGGAGGATTTGGTGGAGATGGGGTTAGGGTTAGGGAGGATGGGTGGAGATGGGGTTAGGGAGGGTGGGGGTGGAGATGGGGTTAGGGAGGATGGGGGTGGAGATGGGGTTAGGGTTAGGGAGGATGGGGGTGGAGATTGGGGTTAGGGAGGATGGGGGTGGAGATGGGGATAGGGAGGATGGGGTGGAGATGGGGTTAGGGTTAGGGAGGATTTGGTGGAGATGAGGTTAGGTTAGGGAGGGTGGGGGTGGAGATGTGGTTAGGGTTAGGGAGGATGGGGGTGGAGATGGGGTTAGGTTAGGGAGGATGGGGTGGAGATGGGGTTAGGGAGGATGGGGGTAGAGATGGGGTTAGGGAGGATGGGGGTGGAGATGGGGTTAGGGTTAGGGAGGATGGGGGGGAGATGGGGTTAGGGTTAGGGAGGGTTGGGGTGGAGATGGGGTTAGGGTTAGGGAGGAAGTGGTGGAGATGGGGTTAGGGAGGATGGGGGTAGAGATGGGGTTAGGGAGGATGGGGTGGAGATGGGGTTAGGGTTAGGGAGGATGGGGTGGAGATGGGGTTAGGGTTAGGAGGATGGGGGTGGAGATGGGGTTAGGGGTTAGGGAGGATTTGGTGGAGATGGGGTTAGGGTTAGGGAGGATGGGGGTGGAGATGGGGTTAGGGAGGATGGGGGTAGAGATGGGGTTAGGGAGGATGGGGGGTGGAGATGGGGTTAGGGTTAGGGAGGATGGGGTGGAGATGGGGTTAGGGTTAGGGAGGATGGAGTAGAGATGGGGTTAGGGTTAGGGAGGATGGGGTGGAGATGGGGTTAGGGTTAGGGATTATGGGGGTAGAGATGGGGTTAAGGTTAGGGAGGATGGGGTGGAGATGGTGTTAGGGTTAGGGAGGATGGGGTTAGGGTTAGGAGGATGGGATGGAGATGGGGTTAGGTTCAGGGAGGATGGGGGTGGGGGTGGAGATGGGGTTAGGGAGGATGGGGGTGGAGATGTGGTTAGGGTTAGGGAGGATGGGGGTGGAGATGGGGTTAGGGGCTAGGGAGGATGGGGGTGGAGATGGGGTTAGGGAGGATGGGGGTAGAGATGGGGATAGGGAGGATGGGGGTGGAGATGGGGTTAGGGTTAGGGAGGATTTGGTGGAGATGGGGTTAGGGTTAGGGAGGATGGGGTGGAGATGGGTTTAGGGTTAGGGAGGATGGGGGGGGGGGTGGAGATGGGGTTAGGGAGGATGGGGGTGGGGGTGTGGTTAGGGTTAGGGAGGATGGGGGTGGAGATGGGGTTAGGGTTAGGAGGATGGGGGTGGAGATGGGGTTAGGGAGGATGGGGGTAGAGATGGGGATAGGGAGGATGGGGGGTGGAGATGGGGTTAGGGTTAGGGAGGATTTGGTGGAGATGGGGTTAGGGTTAGGGAGGGTGGGGTGGAGATGTGGTTAGGGTTAGGGAGGATGGGGGGTGGAGATGGGGTTAGGGTTAGGGAGGATGGGGTGGAGAGTAGGAGGATGGGGGAGAGATGGGGTTAGGGAGGATGGGGGGTGGAGATGGGGGTTAGGGTTAGGGAGGATGGGGTGGAGATGGGGTTCGGGTTAGGGAGGTTGGGGTGGAGATGGGTTTAGGGTTAGGGAGGAAGTGGTGGAGATGGGGTTAGGGTTAGGGAGGATGGGGGTGGAGATGGGGTTAGGGTTAGGGAGGATTTGGTGGAGATGGGGTTAGGGTTAGGGAGGATGGGGGTGGAGATGGGGTTAGGGTTAGGGAGGATGGGGTGGAGTTGGGTTAGGGTTAGGGAGGATGTGGGTGGATATGGGGTTAGGGTTAGGGAGGATGGGGTGGAGATGGGGTTAGGGTTAGGGAGGATGGGGTGGAGATGGGTTAGGGTTAGGGAGGATGGGGATTGAGATGGGGTTAGGGATGATGGGGTGGAGATACATTTAGGGTTAGGGAGGATGGGATGGAGATGGGGTTAGGGTTAGGGAGGATGGGGGTGAGATGGGGTTTGGGTTAGGGTTAGGGAGAATGTGGGTGGAGATGGGGTTAAGGTTAGGGAGGATAGGGGTGGAGATGAGGTTAGGGTTAGGGAGGATTGGGTGGAGATGGGGTTAGGGTTAGGGAGGATGGGGTGGAGATGGGGTTAGGGTTAGGGAGGATGGGGGTAGAGATGGGGTTAGGGAGGATGGGGTGTAGATGGTGTTAGGGTTAGGGAGGATGGGGTGGGAGATGGGAGGATGGGGTGGAGATGGGGGTTAGGGAGGATGGGGGTGGAGATGGTGTTAGGGTTAGGGAGGATGTGGGTGGAGATGGGGTTAGGGTTAGGGAGGATGGGGTGGAGATGGGGTTAGGGAGGATGGGGGGTAGAGATGGGGTTAGGGAGGATGGGGGTGGAGATGGGGTTAGGGTTAGGGAGGATGGGGTGGAGATGGGGTTCGGGTTAGGGAGGTTGGGGTGGAGATGGGTTTAGGGTTAGGGAGGAAGTGGTGGAGATGGGGTTAGGGTTAGGGAGGATGGGGGTGGAGATGGGGTTAGGGTTAGGAGGATTTGGTGGAGATGGGGTTAGGGTTAGGGAGGATGGGGGGTGGAGATGGGGTTAGGGTTAGGAGGATGGGGTGGAGTTGGTGTGGTTAGGGAGGATGTGGGTGATGGGGTTGGGGTTAGGGAGGATGGGGTGGAGATGGGGTTAGGGTTAGGGAGGATGGGGTGGAGATGGGTTAAGGTTAGGGAGGATGGGGATTGAGATGGGGTTAGGATGATGGGGTGGAGATACATTTAGGGTTAGGGAGGATGGGATGGAGATGGGGTTTAGGTTAGGGAGGATTTGGTGGAGATGAGGTTAGGGTTAGGGAGGTGGGGTGGAGATGTGGTTAGGGTTAGGAGGATGGGGGTGGAGATGGGTTAAGGGTTAGGGAGGATGGGGTGGAGATGGGGTTAGGAGGATGGGGTAGAGATGGGGGTTAGAGGAGGATGGGGGTGGAGATGGGGTTAGGGTTAGGGAGGATGGGGTGAGATGGGTTTAGGGTTAGGGAGGGTGAAGTGGAGATGGGGTTAGGGGTTAGGAGGAAGTGGTGGAGATGGGGTTAGGGAGGATGGGGGGTAGAGATGGGGTTAGGAGGATGGGGTGGAGATGGGGTTAGGGTTCGAGGAGGATGGGGTGGAGATGGGGTTAGGGAGGATGGGGGTGGAGATGAGGAGTTATGGAGGATTTGGTGTGAGATGGGGTTAGGGAGGATGGATGGGGTGGAGATGGGGTTAGGGAGGATGGGGGTAGAGATGGGGTTAGGGGGAGGATGGGGGTGGAGATGGGGTTAGGGTTAGGGAGGATGGGGGTGGAGATGGGGTTAGGGTTAGGAGGATGGAGGTAGAGATGGGGTTAGGGTTAGGGAGGATGGGGGTGGAGATGGGGTTAGGGTTAGGATTAGGGGGTAGAGATGGGGTTAAGGTTGGAGGAGGATGGGGTGAGAGATGGTGTTAGGTTAGGAGGATGGGGTTAGGGTTAGGGAGGATGGGATGGAGATGAGGTTAGGGAGGATGGGGTGGGGGTGGTGATGGGGTTAGGGAGGATGGGGGTGAGATGTTGGTTAGGGTTAGGAGGATGGGGGGTGGAGATGGGGTTAGGGCTAGGGAGGATGGGGGTGAGATGGGGTTAGGGAGGATGGGGGGGGTAGAGATGGGGAGATAGGGAGGATGGGGGTGGAGATGGGGTTAGGGTTAGGAGGATTTGGTGAGATGGGGTTAGGGTTAGGGAGGATGGGGTGGAGATGGGTTTAGGGTTAGGGAGGATGGGGTGGGGGTTGAGATGGGGTTAGGGAGGATGGGGGTGGGGGTTGTGGTTAGGGGTTAGGGAGGATGGGGGGTGGAGATGGGGTTAGGGTTAGGAGGATGGGGGTGGGAGATGGGGTTAGGGAGGATGGGGGTAGAGATGGGGTAGGGAGGATGGGGGTGGAGATGGGGTTAGGGTTAGGGAGGATTTGGTGGAGATGGGGGTTAGGGTTAGGGAGGGTGGGGTGGAGATGTGGTTAGGGGTTAGGGAGGATGGGGGTGGAGATGGGGTTAGGGTTAGGGAGGATGGGGTGGAGATGGGGTTAGGGAGGATGGGGGGAGAGATGGGGTTAGGGAGGATGGGGGTGGAGATGGGGGTTAGGGTTAGGAGGATGGGGGTGGAGATGGGGTTCAGGTTAGGAGGTTGGGGTGGAGATGGGTTTTAGGTTAGGGAGGAGTGGTGGAGATGGGGTTAGGGTTAGGGAGGATAGGGGTGGAGATGGGGTGTAGGGTTAGGGAGGATTTGGTGGAGATGGGGTTAGGTTAGGGAGGATGGGGGTGGAGATAGATTAGGAGGATGGGGTGAGGGAGTTACGGGAGGATGGAGTGATGGGGTTAGGGTTAGGAGGATGGGGTGAGATGGAAGTTAGGTGGTTAGGGAGGATGGGGTGGAGATGGGGTTAGAGTTAGGGAGGATGGGATGGAGATGGGGTTAGGTTAGGAGGATGAGGTGGAGATAGATTTAGGTTTAGGAGGATGGGATGAGATGGGGTAGGTTAGAGTGTTGGGAAGAGAGGTGGGTCTTTGGGTTAGGGTTGAGTTAGGAGAATGGGGTGGAGATGGGGTTAAGGTTAGGGAGGATAGGGGTGAGATGAGAGGGTTAGGGAGGATTTTGGGGTGGGAGATGCGGTTAGGGTTAGGGAGGATGGGGTGGAGATGGGGTTAGGGTTAGGGAGGATGGGGGTGAGATGGGGTTTGGGTTAGGGTAGGATGTGGTGGTAGATTTGTTAGGTTGGTTAGGAGGATGGGGTGGGAGAAGGAGGATGGGGGGAAGATGGGGGATAGGGAGGATTAGTGTGAGGGTGTTAGGTTAGGAGGATGGGTGTGGGAGATGGTTAGGTTAGGAGAGAGGGGTGGAGTTGGGGTTAGGAGGATGGGGGTAGAGATGGGGTTAGGGGAGGAGGGGGGAGATGGGGTAGGTAGGAGGATGGGGTGAGTGGTCTGATTAGGGGAGGATGGGGTGAGATGGGGTTGTGGGGAAGGAGGAAGGGGGAGATGGGGTTAGGGGTTAGGGAGGATGGGGGGTGGAGATGGGGTTAGGGGTTAGGGAAGGATTTTGGTGGAGAAGTGGGGTTAGGTTGAGGGAGGATGGGGGTGGAGATGAAGAAGTTAGGGAGGATAGTGGAGTTGGGTTTAGGGTTAGGGAGGATGGGGGTGGAATATGGGGTTAGGAGTTAGGGAGGATGGGTGGAGATGGGGTTAGGGGTTAGGGAGGATGGGGTGGAGATGGGTTAGGGTTAGGGAGGATGGGGATTGAGATGGGGTTAGGGATGATGGGGTGGAGATACATTTAGGGTTAGGGAGGATGGGGATGGAGATGGGGTTAGGGTTAGGAGGATGGGGGGTGGAGATGGGGCTCTGGGGGTTAGGGTTAGGAGAATGTGGGTGGAGATGGGGTTAGTTAGGAGGATAGGGGTTGGGTTAGGTTAGGAGGATGGGGTGAGAGTGAAGTTAGGTTAGGGAGGATGGGGTGGAGATGGGTTAGGCTAGGAGTGGAAGGGGGGCAGAGATGGGGTTAGGGGAGGATGGTGTGAGATGAAGTTAGGGTTAGGGAGGATGGGGTGAGATGAGGATGGGGTGGAGAGATGGGTATTAGGGAGGATGGGGGGTGGAGATGGTGTTAGGTTAGATATGGTGAGATGGGGTTAGGGTTAGGAGGATGGGGTGAGATGGGGTTAGGTTTAGGAGGATGGGGGGTTGAGAGGTTAGGGTTATGGATAGATGGAGGGAGATGGGGTTAGGGTTATGGAGGATGGGGAGGAGATGGAAGAGTTAGGAGGATGGGGGGGTGAGATTGGGTAGGGTTTAGGGAGTGATGGGGTGAGATGTGCTAGGGTTAGGGAGGATGGCTGGAGATGGACTCTAAGGTTAGGGAGGATAGGGGTGGAGATGAAGTTAGGTTAGGAGGATGGGGATGGTTGTGTTAAGGTGGATGAGGGGAGATGGGGTTAAGGTTAGGGAGATATGGAGATGAAAGTAGGGGGTTAGGGAGGACAAGAGGTTAGAATGATGGATGGAGATGGGGTTAGGTCTAGGAGGATGGGGGTGGGGGGTGGAGATGGGGTTAGGAGGATGGGGTGGAGATGTGGTTAGGTTAGGGAGGATGGGGGTGGAGGATAAGAAGTTGGAGGATGTGAGATGGGGTTAGGGAGGACGGGGTAGAGATGGGGGGTAGGGAGGACAGGGGTGAGATGGGGGTTAGGGTTAGGAGGATTTGGTGGAGATGTAAGGCTAGGGAGGGTGGGGGTGGAGATGTGGTTAGGTTAGGAGGATGGGGTGGAGATGGGGTGTAGTGGGTTTAGGAGGATGGGGGTGGAGATGGGGTTAGGGAGGATGGGGTAGAGATGGGGGTTAGGGAGGATGGGGGGTGGAGATGGGGTTAGGGTTAGGGAGGATGGGGGTGAGATGGGGTTAGGGTTAGGGAGGGGGTGAGATGGGGGTTTAGTTAGAGAGGAAGTGGTGGAGAGATGGGGTTAGGGGAGGATGGGGGGGAGATGGGGTTAGGGAGGATGGGGAGAGATGGGGGTAGGGGAGGATGGGGTGAGATGGGGGTAGGGGTTAGGGAGGATTTGGGGGGGTAGGGGAGGATGGGGGAGATGTATTTAGGGTTAGAGGATGGGGGGGGTGGGGGTGGAGATGGGGGAAGTAGGGAGGAGTGGGGGGTGGGAGGTAGTTAGGGTTAGGGAGGATGGGGGTGAGATGGGGTTAGGGCTAGGAGGATGGGGGTGGAGATGGGGGTTAGGGATGGGGGTGAGATGGGGATAGGAGGATGTGGGGGGTGGGAGATGGGGTTAGGGTTAGGAGGATTGGTGGAGATGGGGGTTAGGGTAGGGAGGGTGTGGGGTGGAGGATGGTTAGGGGTTAGGGAGGATGTGGGTGGAGATGGTTAGGTTAGGGAGGATGGGGTGGAGATGGGGGTTAGGGAGGATGGGGGTAGAGATGATGGAGATGGGGGTGGAGATGGGGTTAGGGTTAGGAGGATGGGGGTGGAGATGGGGTTAGGGTTAGGAGGGTGGGGTGAGGGATGGGGTTTAGGTTAGAGGAGGAAGTGGTGGAGATGGGGGTTAGGAGGATGGGGGGCAGAGATGAAGTTAGGAGGATGGGGGGTGGAGATGGGGTTAGGCTTAGGAGGATGGTGAGGATGGGGTTAGGTTAGGGAGGATGGGGGTGGAGGATGGGGTTAGGTTAGGGAGGATGGGGGTGAGATGTAAGTTATAGGAGGATGGGGTGGAGTTGGTTAGGGTTAGGGAGGATGTGGGTGGATATACAGGAGGATGGTGTGTGAGATGGGGTTAGGCTAGGGAGGATGGGTGATGATGGGGTTAGGGTTAGGAGGATGGGGGATCGAGGATGGGGTTAGGATGATGGGTGGAGATGTATAGGGTCAGGGGATAGAGATGGGATGGGAGATGGGGTTAGGGCTAGGAGGACAGTGAGATGGCCTTGGGCTAGGAGGATAGGGGTGGAGATGAGGTTAGGGTTAGGAGGACTGGGGTGGAGATGGGGTTAGGTTAGGAGGATGGGGTGAGATGGGTTAAGGTTAGGTAGGATAGGGGTGGAGATGGGGTGGATGGGGGTTAGGGATGATGGGGGGTGAGATGGGGTTAGGGTTAGGAGGATGGGGCAGAGATGGGGTTAGGGGAGATGGTGTTGGTTAGAGGATGGGGGTTGAGATGGGAGTGGGGTGGAGATGGGGTTAGGGAGGATGGGGGTGGAGATGGTGTTAGGGTTAGGAGGATGTGGGTGGAGATTTTAAGTTAGGGTTAGGATCATGGGGGTGGAGATGGGGTTAGGTTTAGGAGGATGGGGGCTTGAGGATGGTTAGGTGTATGGAGGATGGAGGGAGATGGGGTTAGGTTATGGAGGATGGAGTGGAGATGGGGGTTAGGAGCATGGGAGGAGAGATGGTTGTGGAGGATGGGGGTGGAGATGAAGTAAGGAGAGATGATGGGGTGAAGATGTAAATAGGGCATGGGGAGGAGATGAAGCTAGGGAGGATGGGGTGGGATCGTCAGGGATTGTGGGAGGATGTGTGAGACTGGGTTAGGGTTAGGAGGATGGGGTGAGATGGGGCTAGGCTAGGTTAGGGAGGATGTGGGTGAGGATAACAAGGTTAGGAGATAGTGAGATTAGGTTTTAGGAGTGATGGTGAGATGGGGTTAGGGTTAGGGAGGATGGGGGGGTGAGATGTAGGTATGGAGGATGGGGTGGAGATGGTAAGGAGTTAGGGAGGATGGGGTGGAGATGGGGTTAGGTGAGGGAGGATGGGGTGAAGATGAAGTTAGGGAGGATGGGAGTGGGGTTAATGGGGGGAGAGAATAAATATTGGGAGGATGGGGGTGGAGATGGGGTTAGGGGTTAGGAGGATGGAGTGAAGATGGGGTTAGGGTTAGGGAAGATGGGGTGGAGATGGGGTTAGGTTAGTGTTAGGGAAAATGGGGGTGAGATGGGTTTAAGGTGATGGAGGATGGGGTTAGGTTAGGGAGGATGTGGTGTGGAGATGGGGTTAGGGTTAGGAGGATGGAGTAGAGATTGGGCTAGGTTAGGAGGATGTAGGGGTGGAGATGGGGGGCTAGGGGGTTAGGGATCATGGGGGTAGAGATGGGGGCTAGGGGGTTAGGGCAGATGGGCTGTGGAGATGGAGTTAGGGCTCTGGGAGGATGGGGGTGAGATGGGGTTAGGTTAGGAGGATGAGTGAGATGGGGTTGTTGTTAGGAGGATAGGGGTGGAGATGAGGTTAGGTTAGGAGGATGGGGTGGAGATGGGGTTAGGGTTAGGAGGATTGAGATGGGGTTAGGGTTAGGAGATGGGGGTGGATATGGGGTAAGGAGGATGGGGTGAGATGGGGTTAGGTTAGGGAGGATGGGGGTGGAGATGGTTAGGTTAGGGAGGATGGAGTGAGATGGGGTTAGGTTAGGGAGGATGGGGGTGTAGATGGGGTTAGGTTAGTGTTAGGAAAAATGGGGGTGGAGATGAAGTTATAGAAGGAGGATGGGGTTAGGGTTAGGGAGGATGGGGTGGAGATGGGGTTAGGGTTAGGGAGGATGGAGTGGAGATGGGGTTAGGGTTAGGGAGGATGGGGGTGGAGATGGGGTTAGGGTTAGGGATTATGGGGGTAGAGATGGTGTAGGGTTAGGGTAGATGGGCTGTGGAGATGGGGTTAGGGTTTGGGAGGATGGGGGTGGAGATTGGGTTAGGGTTAGGGAGGATGGGGTGGATATGGGGTTAGGGGTGAGGGTTGAGGATGTGAGATGGGGTTACAATAGTGAGGATAGGGGGTGGAGATGAGGTTAGGGTTAGGAATTATGGGGGTAGAGAAGGGTTGGGAGGGAGGGGAGAGGGGGGGTTAGGTTGGGAGGATGGGGGGTGGAGATTGGGTTAGGGGAGGATGGGGGGGGGGTAGGTTAGGGCTAGGAGGATGTGGGTGGAGATGGGGTTAAGGTTAGGAGGATAAGGGGGTGAGATGAGGTTAAATAGGGAGGATGGGGGGGGGGGAGGATGGGGGGTAGGGAGGGGGGGAGATGGGGTTAAGGTTAGGAAGGATAGGGGTGAGATGAAGAAGGGAGGATGGGGTGAGATGGGTTAGGGTTAGGGAGGATGGGGTGGAGATGGGGTTAGGTTAGAGGATGGGGTGAGATGGGGTTAAGGTTAGGAAGGATAGGGGTGGAGATGGGGTTAGGTTAGGGAGGATGTGGGGGAGATGGGTGAGTTAGGTGGGGTGGAGATGGGGTTAGGTGAGGGAGGATGGGGTGATGAAAGTAGGTGGAGGAGATGGGGGTTAGGGGAGGATGGGGGGTGGAGATGGGGTTAGGTTAGGTTAGGTTAGGGAGGATGTGGGTGGATATGGGGTTAGGAAAGGGTGTGGGGAGGAGATGGGGTTAGGGAGAATGGGGTGAGGATGGGGTTAGGATTGGGAGGATGGGGGTGAGATGGGTTAGGTTAGGAGGATGGGGTGAGATGGGGTTGGTGGTTAGGGAGGATAGATAGGTTTGGAGGTGGGGTGAGATGGGTTAGGGGGAGGATGGGGTGAGGGGGAAGGGAGGAGGGGAGATGGAGGGGTGGATGGTGGAGGATGGGGTGAGATGGTGTTAGGGTTAGGAGGATGTGGGGAGTGGGTTAGGTTAGGGGATTATGGGGTGAGATGGGGTTAGGTTTAGGATGATGGGGCTGGAGAGGGGGGGTTAGGTTATGGAGGATGGAGTGGAGATGGGGTTAGGTTATGAGGATGGGAGTGGAGATGAAGTTAGGGAGTATGGGG
>NW_025533723.1:0-65000 GCF_020615455.1 Coregonus clupeaformis
GGTTCACTGCTGATAGAAGGAGCTCTGAAAGGGGTTAGCTAGGGTTCACTGCTGATAGAAGGAGCTCCGAAAGGGGGTTAGCTAGGGTTCACTGCTGATAGAAGGAGCTCTGAAAGTGGGTTAGCTTGGGTTCACTGCTGATAGAAGGAGCTCTGAAAGGGGGTTAGCTCAGGGTTCACTGCTGATAGAAGGGAGGGCTCTGAAAGGGGTTAGCTAGGGTTCACTGCTGATAGAAGGAGCTCTGAAAGGGGGTTAGCTAGGTTCACTGCTGATAGAAGGAGCTCTGAAAGGGGGGTTAGCTAGGGTTCACTGCTGATAAGGAGCTCTGAAAGGGGGTTAGCTAGGGTTCACTGCTGATAGAAGGATCTGAAAGGGGGTTAGCTAGGGTTCACTGCTGATAGAAGGAGCTCTGAAAGGGGGTTAGCTAGGGTTCACTGCTGATAGAAGGAGCTCTGAAAGGGGGTTGCTAGGGTTCACTGCTGATAGAAGGAGCTCGAAAAGGAGGTTAGCTAGGGTTCACTGCTGATAGAAGGAGCTCTGAAAGGGGGTTAGCTAGGGTTCACTGCTGATAGAAGGAGCTCTGAAAGGGGTTAGCTAGGGTTCACTGCTGATAGAAGGAGCTCCGAAAAGGGGGTTAGCTAGGGTTCACTGCTGATAGAAGGAGCTCTGAAAGGGGTTAGCTAGGGTTCACTGCTGATAGAAGGAGCTCCGAAAGGGGGTTAGCTAGGTTCACTGCTGATAAGGAGCTCTGAAAGGGGGTTAGCTAGGTTCACTGCTGATAGAAGGAGCTCTGAAAGGGGGTTAGCTAGGGTTCACTGCTGATAGAAGGAGCTCTGAAAGGGGGTTAGCTAGGTTCACTGCTGATAGAAGGAGCTCTCAAAGGGGGTTAGCTAGGGTTCACTGCTGATAAGGAGCTCTGAAAGGGTTAGCTAGGGTTCACTGCTGATAGAAGGAGCTCTGAAAGGGGGTTAGCTAGGGTTCACTGCTGATAGAAGGAGCTCTGAAAGGGGGTTAGCTAGGGTTCACTGGTGATAGAAGGAGCTCTGAAAGGGGGTTAGCTAGGGTTCACTGCTGATAGAAGGAGCTCTGAAAGGGGGTTAGCTACGGTTCACTGCTGATAGAAGGAGCTCTGAAAGGGGGTTAGCTAGGGTTCACTGCTGATAGAAGGGGCTCTGAAAGGGTTAGCTAGGGTTCACTGCTGATAGAAGGAGCTCTGAAAGGTTAGCTAGGGTTCACTGCTGATAGAAGGAGCTCGAAAGGGGGTTAGCTAGGGTTCACTGCTGATAGAAGGAGCTCTGAAAGGGGGTTAGCTAGGGTTCACTGCTGATAGAAGGAGCTCTGAAAGGGGGTTAGCTAGGGTTCACTGCTGATAGAAGGAGCTCTGAAAAGGGTTAGCTAGGGTTCACTGCTGATAGAAGGAGCTCTGAAAGGGGGGTTAGCTAGGTTCACTGCTGATAGAAGGAGCTCGAAAGGGGGTTAGCTAGGTTCACTGCTGATAGAAGGAGCTCCGAAAGGGGTTAGCTAGGGTTCACTGCTGATAGAAGGAGCTCTGAAAGGGGGTTAGCTAGGGTTCACTGCTGATAGAAGGAGCTCTGAAAGGGGGTTAGCTAGGGTTCACTGCTGATAGAAGGAGCTCTGAAAGGGGGTTAGCTAGGGTTCACTGCTGATAGAAAGGAGCTCTGAAAGGGGGTTAGCTAGGGTTCACTGCTGATAGAAGGAGCTCTGAAAGGGGGTTAGCTAGGGTTCACTGCTGATAGAAGGAGCTCTGAAAGGGGGTTAGCTAGGTTCACTGCTGATAGAAGGAGCTCGAAAGGGGGTTAGCTAGGGTTCACTGCTGATAGAAGGAGCTCGAAAGGGTTAGCTAGGGTTCACTGCTGATAGAAGGAGCTCTGAAAGGGGGTTAGCTAGGGTTCACTGCTGATAGAAGGAGCTCGAAAGGGGGTTAGCTAGGGCTCACTGCTGATAGAAGGAGCTCCGAAAGAGGGTTAGCTAGGGTTCACTGCTGATAGAAGGAGCTCTGAAAGGGGTTAGCTAGGGTTCACTGCTGATAGAAGGAGCTCTGAAAAGGGGGTTAGCTAGGGTTCACTGCTGATAGAAGGAGCTCTGAAAGGGGGTTAGCTAGGGTTCACTGCTGATAAAGGAGCTCTGAAAAGGGGGTTAGCTAGGGTTCACTGCTGATAGAAGGAGCTCTGAAAGGGGTTAGCTAGGGTTCACTGCTGATAGAAGGAGCTCTGAAAGGGGGTTAGCTAGGGTTCACTGCTGATAGAAGGAGCTCTGAAAGGGGGGTTAGCTAGGGTTCACTGCTGATAGAAGGAGCTCTGAAAGGGGGTTAGCTAGGGTTCACTGCTGATAGAAGGAGCTCTGAAAGGGGGTTAGCTTAGGGTTCACTGCTGATAGAAGGAGCTCTGAAAGGGGGTTAGCTAGGTTCACTGCTGATAGAAGGAGCTCTGAAAGGGGTTAGCTAGGGTTCACTGCTGATAGAAGGAGCTCTGAAAGGGGGTTAGCTAGGGTTCACTGCTGATAGAAGGAGCTCTGAAAGGGGGTTAGCTAGGGTTCACTGCTGATAGAAGGAGCTCTGAAAGGGGGTTAGCTAGGGTTCACTGCTGATAGAAGGAGCTCTGAAAGGGGGGTTAGCTAGGGTTCACTGCTGATAGAAGGAGCTCTGAAAGGGGGTTAGCTAGGGTTCACTGCTGATAGAAGGAGCTCTGAAAGTGGGTTAGCTAGGGTTCACTGCTGATAGAAGGAGCTCCGAAAGGGGGTTAGCTAGGGTTCACTGCTGATAGAAGGAGCTCTGAAAGGGGGTTAGCTAGGGTTCACTGCTGATAGAAGGAGCTCCGAAAGGGGGTTAGCTAGGGTTCACTGCTGATAGAAGGAGCTCTGAAAGGGGGTTAGCTAGGGTTCACTGCTGATAGAAGGAGCTCCGAAAGGGGGTTAGCTAGGGTTCACTGCTGATAGAAGGAGCTCCGAAAAGAGGTTAGCTAGGGTTAACTGCTGATAGAAGGAACTCCGAAAGGGGGTTAGCTAGGGTTCAGTGCTGATAGAAGGAGCTCTGAAAGGGGGTTAGCTAGGGTTCACTGCTGATAGAAGGAGCTCTGAAAGGGGGTTAGCTAGGCTTCACTGCTGATAGAAGGAGCTCTGAAAGTGGGTTAGCTAGGGTTCACTGCTGATAGAAGGAGCTCTGAAAGGGGGTTAGCTAGGGTTCACTGCTGATAGAAGGAGCTCTGAAAGGGGGTTAGCTAGGATTCACTGCTGATAGAAGGAGCTCCGAAAAGAGGTTAGCTAGGGTTAACTGCTGATAGAAGGAACTCCGAAAGGGGGTTAGCTAGGGTTCAGTGCTGATAGAAGGAGCTCTGAAAGGGGGTTAGCTAGGGTTCACTGCTGATAGAAGGAGCTCTGAAAGGGGGTTAGCTAGGCTTCACTGCTGATAGAAGGAGCTCTGAAAGGGGGTTAGCTAGGGTTCACTGCTGATAGAAGGAGCTCTGAAAGGGGTTAGCTAGGGTTCACTGCTGATAGAAGGAGCTCCGAAAGGGGGTTAGCTAGGGTTTACTGCTGATAGAGGAGCTCTGAAAGTGGGTTAGCTAGGGTTCACTGCTGAGAAGGAGCTCTGAAAGTGGGTTAGCTAGGGTTCACTGCTAGAAGGATCTCTGAAAGGGGGGTTAGCTAGGGTTCACTGCTGATAAAGGACCTCTGAAAGGGGGTTAGATAGGGTTCACTGATAACAGGAGCTCAGAAAGGGGGTTAGCTAGGGTTCACTGCTGATAGGAGCTCTGAAAGGGTTTTTAGCTAGGGTTCACTGCTGATAGGAGCTCTGAAAGGGTTTTTAGCTAGGGTTCACTGCTGATAGGAGCTCTGAAAGGGGGTTAGCTAGGGTTCACTGCTGATAGAAAGAGCTCTGAAAGGGGTTAGCTAGGGTTCACTGCTGATAGAAAGAGCTCTGAAAGGGGGTTAGCTAAGGTTCACTGCGGATAGAAGGAGCTCTGAAAGGGGGTTAGCTATGGTTCACTGCTTATAGAAGGAGCACTGAAAGGGTTAGCTAGGATTCACTGCTGATAGGAGCTCTGAAAGGGGCTTAGCTATGGTTCCCTGCTGATAGAAGGAGCTCTGAAAGTGGGTTAGCTAGGGTTCCCTGCTGATAGGAGCTCTGAAAGGGGTTTACCTAGGGTTCACTGCTGACAGGATCTCTGAAAGGGGATTAGCTAGTGTTCACTGCTGATAGGAGCTCTGAAAGGGGGTTAGCTAGGGTTCACTGCTGATAGAAAGAGCTCTGAAAGGGGGTTAGCTAGGGTTCCCTGCTGATAGGAGCTCTGAAAGGGGGTTACCTAGGGTTCACTGCTGACAGGATCTCTGAAAGGGGATTAGCTAGTGTTCACTGCTGATAGGAGCTCTGAAAGGGGGTTAGCTAGGGTTCACTGCTGATAGAAAGAGCTCTGAAAGGGGGTTAGCTAGGGTTCACTGCTGATAGAAGGAGCTCTGAAAGGGGGTTAGCTAGGGTTCACTGCTGATAGAAGGAGCTCTGAAAGGGGGTTAGCTAGGGTTCACTGCTGATAGAAGGAGCTCTGAAAGGGGGTTAGCTAGGGTTCACTGCTGATAGAAGGAGCTCCGAAAGGAGGTTAGCTACGGTTCACTGCTGATAGAAGGAGCTCTGAAAGGGGGTTAGCTAGGGTTCACTGCTGATAGAAGGAGGTCTGAAAGGGGGTTAGCTAGGGTTCACTGCTGATAGAAGGATCTCCGAAAGGGGGTTAGCTAGGGTTCACTGCTGATAGAAGGAGATCTGAAAGGGGGTTAGCTAGGGTTCACTGCTGATAGAAGGAGCTCTGAAAGGGGGTTAGCTACAGTTCACTGCTGATAGAAGGAGCTCTGAAAGTGGGTTATCTAGGGTTCATTGCTGATAGAAGGAGCTCCGAAAGGGGTTAGCTAGGGTTCACTGCTGATAGAAGGAGCTCTGAATGTGGGTTAACTAGGGTTCACTGCTGATAGAAGGAGCTCTGAAAGTGGGTTAGCTAGGGTTCACTGCTGATAGGAGCTCCGAAAGGGGGTTAGCTAGGGTTCACTGCTGATAGAAGGAGCTCTGAAAGGGTTAGCTAGGGTTCACTGCTGATAGAAGAAGCTCGAAAGGGGGTTAGCTAGGGTTCACTGCTGATAGAAGGAGCTCTGAAAGGGGTTAGCTAGGGTTCACTGCTGATAGAAGGAGCTCCGAAAGGGGGTTAGCTAGGATTCACTGCTGATAGAAGGAGCTCCGAAAAGAGGTTAGCTAGGGTTAACTGCTGATAGAAGGAACTCCGAAAGGGGGTTAGCTAGGGTTCAGTGCTGATAGAAGGAGCTCTGAAAGGGGGTTAGCTAGGGTTCCCTGCTGATAGAAGGAGCTCTGAAAGGGGGTTAGCTAGGCTTCACTGCTGATAGAAGGAGCTCTGAAAGTGGGTTAGCTAGGGTTCACTGCTGATAGAAGGAGCTCTGAAAGGGGGTTAGCTAGGGTTCACTGCTGATAGAAGGAGCTCCGAAAGGGGGTTAGCTAGGATTCACTGCTGATAGAAGGAGCTCCGAAAAGAGGTTAGCTAGGGTTAACTGCTGATAGAAGGAACTCCGAAAGGGGGTTAGCTAGGGTTCAGTGCTGATAGAAGGAGCTCTGAAAGGGGGTTAGCTAGGGTTCACTGCTGATAGAAGGAGCTCTGAAAGGGGGTTAGCTAGGCTTCACTGCTGATAGAAGGAGCTCTGAAAGTGGGTTAGCTAGGGTTCACTGCTGATAGAAGGAGCTCTGAAAGGGGGTTAGCTAGGGTTCACTGCTGATAGAAGGAGCTCCGAAAGGGGGTTAGCTAGGGTTTACTGCTGATAGGAGCTCTGAAAGTGGGTTAGCTAGGGTTCACTGCTGAAAGGAGCTCTGAAAGTGGGTTAGCTAGGGTTCACTGCTAAAAGGATCTCTGAAAGGGGGTTAGCTAGGGTTCACTGCTGATAAAAGGACCTCTGAAAGGGGGTTAGATAGGGTTCACTGATAAAAGGAGCTCAGAAAGGGGGTTAGCTAGGGTTCACTGCTGATAGGAGCTCTGAAAGGGTTTTTAGCTAGGGTTCACTGCTGATAGGAGCTCTGAAAGGGTTTTTAGCTAGGGTTCACTGCTGATAGGAGCTCTGAAAGGGGGTTAGCTAGGGTTCACTGCTGATAGAAAGAGCTCTGAAAGGGGGTTAGCTAGGGTTCACTGCTGATAGAAAGAGCTCTGAAAGGGGGTTAGCTAAGGTTCACTGCGGATAGAAGGAGCTCTGAAAGGGGGTTAGCTATGGTTCACTGCTTATAGAAGGAGCACTGAAAGGGTTAGCTAGGATTCACTGCTGATAGGAGCTCTGAAAGGGGCTTAGCTATGGTTCCCTGCTGATAGAAGGAGCTCTGAAAGTGGGTTAGCTAGGGTTCCCTGCTGATAGGAGCTCTGAAAGGGGTTTACCTAGGGTTCACTGCTGACAGGATCTCTGAAAGGGGATTAGCTAGTGTTCACTGCTGATAGGAGCTCTGAAAGGGTGTTAGCTAGGGTTCACTGCTGATAGAAAGAGCTCTGAAAAGGGGGTTAGCTAGGGTTCCCTGCTGATAGGAGCTCTGAAAGGGGGTTACCTAGGGTTCACTGCTGACAGGATCTCTGAAAGGGGATTAGCTAGTGTTCACTGCTGATAGGAGCTCTGAAAGGGGGTTAGCTAGGGTTCACTGCTGATAGAAAGAGCTCTGAAAGGGGGTTAGCTAGGGTTCACTGCTGATAGAAGGAGCTCTGAAAGGGGGTTAGCTAGGGTTCACTGCTGATAGAAGGAGCTCTGAAAGTGGGTTAGCTAGGGTTCACTGCTGATAGAAGGAGCTCTGAAAGTGGGTTAGCTAGGGTTCACTGCTGATAGAAGGAGCTCCGAAAGGGGGTTAACTAGGGTTCACTGCGGATAGAAGGAGCTATCAAAGGGGGGTTAGCTAGGGTTCCCTGCTGATAGAAGGAGCTCTGATGGGGGGTTAGCTAGGGTTCACAGCTAAAAGGAGCTCTGAAAGGGGGTTAGCTAGGGTTCACTGCTGATATAAAGAGCTCTGAAAGGTGATTAGCTAGGGTTCACTGCTGATAGAAGGAGCTCTGAAAGGGGGTTAGCTAGGGTTCACTGCTGATAGAAGGAGCTCTGAAAGGGGGTTAGCTAGGGTTCACTGCTGATAGAAGGAGCTCCGAAAGGAGGTTAGCTACGGTTCACTGCTGATAGAAGGAGCTCTGAAAGGGGGTTAGCTAGGGTTCACTGCTGATAGAAGGAGCTCTGAAAGGGGGTTAGCTAGGGTTCACTGCTGATAGAAGGATCTCCGAAAGGGGGTTAGCTAGGGTTCACTGCAGATAGAAGGAGATCTGAAAGGGGTTAGCTAGGGTTCACTGCTGATAGAAGGAGCTCTGAAAGGGGGGTTAGCTACAGTTCACTGCTGATAGAAGGAGCTCTGAAAGTGGGTTAGCTAGGGTTCACTGCTGATAGAAGGAGCTCCGAAAGGGGGTTAGCTAGGGTTCACTGCTGATAGAAGGAGCTCTGAAAGTGGGGTTAGCTAGGGTTCACTGCTGATAGAAGGAGCTCCGAAAGGGGGTTAGCTAGGGTTCACTGCTGATAGAAGGAGCTCTGAAAGGGGGTTTAGCTAGGTTTCACTGCTGATAGAAGGAGCTCCGAAAGGGGGTTAGCTAGGGTTCACTGCTGATAGAAGGAGCTCTGAAAGGGGGTTAGCTAGGGTTCACTGCTGATAGAAGGAGCTCCGAAAGGGGGTTAGCTAGGGTTCACTGCTGATAGAAGGAGCTCTGAAAGGGGGTTAGCTAGGATTCACTGCTGATAGAAGGAGCTCCGAAAAGAGGTTAGCTAGGGTTAACTGCTGATAGAAGGAGCTCCGAAAGGGGGTTAGCTAGGGTTCAGTGCTGATAGAAGGAGATCTGAAAGGGGGTTAGCTAGGCTTCACTGCTGATAGAAGGAGCTCTGAAAGTGGGTTAGCTAGGGTTCACTGCTGATAGAAGGAGCTCTGAAAGGGGGGTTAGCTAGGGTTCACTGCTGATAGAAGGAGCTCGAAAAGGGGGTTAGCTAGGGTTCACTGCTGATAGAAGGAGCTCTGAAAGGAGGTTAGCTAGGGTTCACTGCTGATAGAAGGAGTTCGAAAGGGGGTTAGCTAGGGTTCACTGCTGATAGAAGGAGATCTGAAAGTGGGTTAGCTAGGGTTCACTGCTGATAGGAGTTCTGAAAGTGGGTTAGCTAGGGTTCACTGCTGATAGAAGGAGCTCTGAAAGGGGGTTAGCTAGGATTCACTGCTGATAGAAGGAGCTCCGAAAGGAGGTTAGCTAGGTCTCACTGGTGATAGAAGGAGCTCCGATAGGAGGTAAGCTAAGGTTCAATGCTGATAGAAGGAGCTCTGAAAGGGGGTTAGCTAGGGTTCACTGCTGATAGGAGCTCTGAAAGGGGGTTAGATAGGGTTCACTGCAGATAGAAGGATATCTGAAAGGGGGTTAGCTAGGGTTCACTGCTGATAGAAGGAGCTCTGAAAGGGGGTTAGCTACAGTTCACTGCTGATAGAAGGAGCTCTGAAAGTGGGTTAGCTAGGGTTCACTGCTGATAGAAGGAGCTCCGAAAGGGGGTTAGCTAGGGTTCACTGCTGATAGAAGGAGCTCTGAAAGTGGGTTAGCTAGGGTTCACTGCTGATAGAAGGAGCTCCGAAAGGGGGTTAGCTAGGGTTCACTGCTGATAGAAGGAGCTCTGAAAGGGGTTTAGCTAGGTTTCACTGCTGATAGAAGGAGCTCCGAAAGGGGGTTAGCTAGGGTTCACTGCTGATAGAAGGAGCTCTGAAAGGGGGTTAGCTAGGGTTCACTGCTGATAGAAGGAGCTCCGAAAGGGGGTTAGCTAGGGTTCACTGCTGATAGAAGGAGCTCTGAAAGGGGGTTAGCTAGGATTCACTGCTGATAGAAGGAGCTCCGAAAAGAGGTTAGCTAGGGTTAACTGCTGATAGAAGGAGCTCCGAAAGGGGGTTAGCTAGGGTTCAGTGCTGATAGAAGGAGATCTGAAAGGGGGTTAGCTAGGCTTCACTGCTGATAGAAGGAGCTCTGAAAGTGGGTTAGCTAGGGTTCACTGCTGATAGAAGGAGCTCTGAAAGGGGGTTAGCTAGGGTTCACTGCTGATAGAAGGAGCTCCGAAAGGGGGTTAGCTAGGGTTCACTGCTGATAGAAGGAGCTCTGAAAGGAGGTTAGCTAGGGTTCACTGCTGATAGAAGGAGTTCCGAAAGGGGGTTAGCTAGGGTTCACTGCTGATAGAAGGAGATCTGAAAGTGGGTTAGCTAGGGTTCACTGCTGATAGGAGTTCTGAAAGTGGGTTAGCTAGGGTTCACTGCTGATAGAAGGAGCTCTAAAAGGGGGTTAGCTAGGATTCACTGCTGATAGAAGGAGCTCCGAAAGGAGGTTAGCTAGGTCTCACTGGTGATAGAAGGAGCTCCGATAGGAGGTAAGCTAAGGTTCAATGCTGATAGAAGGAGCTCTGAAAGGGGGTTAGCTAGGGTTCACTCTTGATAGAAGGAGCTCTGAAAGGGGGTTAGCTACAGTTCACTGCTGATAGAAGGAGCTCTGAAAGTGGGTTATCTAGGGTTCATTGCTGATAGAAGGAGCTCCGAAAGGGGGTTAGCTAGGGTTCACTGCTGATAGAAGGAGCTCTGAAAGGGGGTTAGCTAGGGTTCACTGCTGATAGAAGGAGATCTGAAAGGGGGTTAGCTAGGGTTCACTGCTGATAGAAGGAGCTCTGAAAGGGGGTTAGCTAGGGTTCACTGCTGATAGAAGGAGCTCTGAAAGGGGGTTAGCTAGGGCTCACTGGTGATAGAAGGAGCTCCGATAGGAGGTTAGCTAGGGTTCAATGCTGATAGAAGGAGCTCTGAAAGTGGGTTAGCTACGGTTCACTGCTAATAGGAGCTTTGAAAGTGGGTTAGCTTGGGTTCACTGCTGATAGAAGGAGCTCTGAAAGGGGTTAGCTAGGGTTCACTGCTGATAGGAGCTCTGAAAGGGGGTTAGCTAGGGTTCACTGCTGATAGGAGCTCTTAAAGTGGGTTAGCTAGGGTTCACTGCTGATAGAAGGAACTCTGAAAGGGGGTTAGCTACGGTTCACTGCTGATAGAAGGAGCTCTGAAAGGGGGTTAGCTAGGGTTCACTGCTGATAGAAGGAACCCTGAAAGGGGGTTAGCTAGGGTTCACTGCTGATAGAAGGAGCTCTGAAAGGAGGTTAGCTAGGGTTCACTGCTGATAGGAGCTCTGAAAGGGGGTTAGCTAGGGTTCACTGCTGATAGGAGCTCTGAAAGGGGGTTAGCTAGGGTTCACTGCTGATAGAAGGAGATCTGAAAGGGGGTTAGCTAGGGGTTCACTGCTGATAGAAGGAGCTCTGAAAGGGGGTTAGCTAGGGTTCACTGCTGATAGAAGGAGCTCTGAAAGGGGGTTAGCTAGGGTTCACTGCTGATAGAAGGAGCTCCGAAAGGGGGTTAGCTAGGGTTCACTGCTGATAGAAGGAGCTCCGAAAGGGGGTTAGCTAGGGTTCACTGCTGATAGAAGGAGCTCTGAAAGGGGGTTAGCTAGGGTTCACTGCTGATAGAAGGAGCTCTGAAAGGGGGTTAGCTAGGGTTCACTGCTGATAGAAGGAGCTCTGAAAGGAGGTTAGCTACGGTTCACTGCTGATAGAAGGAGGTCCGAAAGGGGGTTAGGTAGGTCTCACTGGTGATAGAAGGAGCTCCGATAGGAGGTTAGCTAAGGTTCAATGCTGATAGAAGGAGCTCTGAAAGTGGGTTAGCTACGGTTCACTGCTGATAGAAGGAGCTCTGAAAGTGGGTTAGCTTGGTTTCACTGCTGATAGAAGGAGCTCTGAAAGGGGGTTAGCTAGGGTTCACTGCTGATAGGAGCTCTGAAAGGGGGTTAGCTAGGGTTCACTGCTGATAGGAGCTCTGAAAGGGGGTTAGCTAGGGTTCACTGCTGATAGGAGCTCTGAAAGGGGGTTAGCTAGGGTTCATTGCTGATAGAAGGAGCTCCGAAAGGTGTTTAGCTAGGGTTCACTGCTGATAGAAGGAGCTCTGAATGTGGGTTAACTAGGGTTCACTGCTGATAGAAGGAGCTCTGAAAGTGGGTTAGCTAGGGTTCACTGCTGATAGGAGCTCCGAAAGGGGGTTAGCTAGGGTTCACTGCTGATAGAAGGAGCTCTGAAAGGGGGTTAGCTAGGGTTCACTGCTGATAGAAGGAGCTCCGAAAGGGGGTTAGCTAGGGTTCACTGCTGATAGAAGGAGCTCTGAAAGGGGGTTAGCTAGGGTTCACTGCTGATAGAAGGAGCTCCGAAAGGGGGTTAGCTAGGATTCACTGCTGATAGAAGGAGCTCCGAAAAGAGGTTAGCTAGGGTTAACTGCTGATAGAAGGAACTCCGAAAGGGGGTTAGCTAGGGTTCAGTGCTGATAGAAGGATATCTGAAAGGGGGTTAACTAGGGTTCACTGCTGATAGAAGGAGCTCTGAAAGGGGGTTAGCTAGGGTTCACTGCTGATAGAAGGAGCTCTGAAAGGGGGTTAGCTACAGTTCACTGCTGATAGAAGGAGCTCCGAAAGGGGGTTAGCTAGTGTTCACTGCTGATAGAAGGAGCTCTGAAAGGGGGTTAGCTAGGCTTCACATTTACATTTACATTTTAGTCATTTAGCAGACGCTCTTATCCAGAGCGACTTACAGGAGCAATTAGGGTTAAGTGCCTTGCTCAAGGGCACATTAACGTCATTTAGCAGACGCTCTTAGCCAGAGCGACTCACAAATTGGTGCTTTCACCCTATAGCCAGTGGGATAACCACTTTACAATTTGGGGGGTTTAGAAGGATTACTTTATCCTATCCCAGGTATTCCTTAAAGAGGTGTGGTTTCAAATGTCTCCGGAAGGTGGTGAGTGACTCCGCTGTCCTGGCGTCGTGAGGGAGCTTGTTCCACCATTGGGGTGCCAGAGCAGCGAACAGTTTTGCCTGGGCTGAGCGGGAACTATGCTTCCGCAGAGGAAGGGAGCCAGCAGGCCAGAGGTGGATGAACGCAATGCCCTCGTTTGGGTGTAGGGACTGATCAGAGCCTGAAGGTACAGAGGTGCCGTTCCCTCACTGCTCCATAGGCAAGCACCATGGTCTTGTAGCGGATGCGAGCTTCAACTGGAAGCCAGTGGAGTGTGCGGAGGAGGGGGGTGACGTGAGAGAACTTGGGAAGGTTGAACACCAGACGGGCTGCGGCATTCTGGATGAGTTGTAGGGGTTTAATGGCACAGGCAGGGAGGCCAGCCAACAGCGAGTTGCAGTAGTCCAGACGGGAGATGACAAGTGCCTGGATTAGGACCTGTGCCGCTTCCTGTAAGGCAGGGTCGTACTCTCGAATGTTGTAGAGCATGAACCTGCAGGATCGGGTCACCGCCTTGATGTTGGCGGAGAACGACAGGGTGTTGTCCAGGGTCACGCCTAGGCTCTTCGCACTCTGGGAGGAGGACACAGCGGAGTTGTCAACCGTGATGGCGAGATCATGGAACGGGCAGTCCTTCCCCGGGAGGAAGAGCAGCTCCGTCTTGCCAGGGTTCAGCTTGAGGTGGTGATCCGTCATTTATACTGATATGTCGGCCAGACATGCAGAGATGCGATTCGCCACCTGGTTATCAGAAGGGGGAAAGGAGAAGATTAGTTGTGTATCGTCAGCGTAGCAATGATATGAAAGGGGTTAGCTAGGTTCACTGCTGATAGGAGCTCTGAAAGTGGGTTAGCTAGGTTTCACTGCTGATAGAAGGAGCTCTGAAAGGGGGTTAGCTAGGGTTCAATGCTGATAGAAGGAGCTCCGAAAGGAGGTTAGCTAGGGCTCACTGGTGATAGAAGGAGCTCCGATAGGAGGTTAGCTAGGGTTCAATGCTGATAGAAGGAGCTCTGAAAGTGGGTTAGCTACGGTTCACTGCTAATAGGAGCTCTGAAAGTGGGTTAGCTTGGGTTCACTGCTGATAGAAGGAGCTCTGAAAGGGGGTTAGCTAGGGTTCACTGCTGATAGGAGCTCTGAAAGGGGGTTAGCTAGGGTTCACTGCTGATAGGAGCTCTTAAAGTGGGTTAGCTAGGGTTCACTGCTGATAGAAGGAGCTCTGAAAGGGGGTTAGCTACGGTTCACTGCTGATAGAAGGAGCTCTGAAAGGGGGTTAGCTAGGGTTCACTGCTGATAGAAGGAACCCTGAAAGGGGGTTAGCTAGGGTTCACTGCTGATAGAAGGAGCTCTGAAAGGAGGTTAGCTAGGGTTCACTGCTGATAGGAGCTCTGAAAGGGGGTTAGCTAGGGTTCACTGCTGATAGGAGCTCTGAAAGGGGGTTAGCTAGGGTTCACTGCTGATAGAAGGAGATCTGAAAGGGGGTTAGCTAGGGTTCACTGCTGATAGAAGGAGCTCTGAAAGGGGGTTAGCTAGGGTTCACTGCTGATAGAAGGAGCTCTGAAAGGGGGTTAGCTAGGGTTCACTGCTGATAGAAGGAGCTCCGAAAGGGGGTTAGCTAGGATTCACTGCTGATAGAAGGAGCTCCGAAAGGGGGTTAGCTAGGGTTCACTGCTGATAGAAGGAGCTCTGAAAGGGGGTTAGCTAGGGTTCACTGCTGATAGAAGGAGCTCCGAAAGGAGGTTAGCTAGGGTTCACTGCTGATAGAAGGAGCTCTGAAAGGGGGTTAGCCAGGGTTCACTGCTGATAGAAGGAGCTCTGAAAGGGGGGTTAGCTAGGGTTCACTGCTGATAGGAGCTCTGAAAGGGGGTTAGCTAGTGTTCACTGCTGATAGGAGCTCTGAAGGGGGTTAGCTAGGGTTCACTGCTGATAGGAGCTCTGAAATGGGGGTTAGCTAGGGTTCACTGCTGATAGGAGCTCTGAAAGGGGGGTTAGATAGGGTTCACTGCTGATAGAAGGAGCTCTGAAAGGGGGTTAGCTAGGGTTCACTGCTGATAGAAGGAGCTCTGAAAGGAGGTTAGCTACGGTTCACTGCTGATAGAAGGAGCTCCGAAAGGGGGTTAGCTAGGGTTCACTGCTGATAGAAGGAGCTCTGAAAGGAGGTTAGCTAGGGTTCACTGCTGATAGGAGGAGCTCTGAAAGGAGGTTAGCTAGGGTTCACTGCTGATAGAAGGAGCTCTGAAAGGAGGTTAGCTAGGGTTCACTGCTGATAGAAGGAACTCCGAAAGGGGGTTAGCTAGGGTTCACTGCTGATAGAAGGAGATCTGAAAGTGGGTTAGCTAGGGTTCACTGCTGATAGGAGTTCTGAAAGTGGGTTAGCTAGGGTTCACTGCTGATAGAAGGAGCTCCGAAAGGAGGTTAGCTAGGTCTCACTGGTGATAGAAGGAGCTCCGATAGGAGGTTAGCTAAGGTTCAATGCTGACAGAAGGAGCTCTGAAAGGGGGTTAGCTAAGGTTCAATGCTGATAGAAGGAGCTCTGAAAGTGGGTTAGCTACGGTTCACTGCTGATAGAAGGAGCTCTGAAAGTGGGTAAGCTTGGTTTCACTGCTGATAGAAGGAGCTCTGAAAGGGGGTTAGCTAGGGTTCACTGCTGATAGGAGCTCTGAAAGGGGGTTAGCTAGGGTTCACTGCTGATAGGAGCTCTGAAAGGGGGGTTAGCTAGGGTTCACTGCTGATAGGAGCTCTGAAAGGGGGTTAGATAGGGTTCACTGCTGATAGAAGGAGCTCTGAAAGGGGGTTAGCTAGGGTTCACTGCTGATAGAAGGAGCTCTGAAAGGGGTTAGCTAGGGTTCACTGCTGATAGAAGGAGCTCTGAAAGGGGGTTAGCTAGGGTTCACTGCTGATAGAAGGAGCTCCGAAAGGAGGTTAGCTACGGTTCACTGCTGATAGAAGGAGCTCTGAAAGGGGGTTAGCTAGGGTTCACTGCTGATAGAAGGAGCTCTGAAAGGGGGTTAGCTAGGGTTCACTGCTGATAAAAGGAGCTCCGAAAGGGGGTTAGCTAGGGTTCACTGCTGATAGAAGGAGATCTGAAAGGGGGTTAGCTAGGGTTCACTGCTGATAGAAGGAGCTCTGAAAGGGGGTTAGCTACAGTTCACTGCTGATAGAAGGAGCTCTGAAAGTGGGTTATCTAGGGTTCATTGCTGATAGAAGGAGCTCCGAAAGGGGGTTAGCTAGGGTTCACTGCTGATAGAAGGAGCTCTGAATGTGGGTTAACTAGGGTTCACTGCTGATAGAAGGAGCTCTGAAAGTGGGTTAGCTAGGGTTCACTGCTGATAGGAGCTCCGAAAGGGGGTTAGCTAGGGTTCACTGCTGATAGAAGGAGCTCTGAAAGGGGTTAGCTAGGGTTCACTGCTGATAGAAGGAGCTCCGAAAGGGGTTAGCTAGGGTTCACTGCTGATAGAAGGAGCTCTGAAAGGGGGTTAGCTAGGTTCACTGCTGATAGACGGAGCTCCGAAAGGGGGTTAGCTAGGATTCACTGCTGATAGAAGGAGCTCCGAAAAGAGGTTAGCTAGGGTTAACTGCTGATAGAAGGAACTCCGAAAGGGGGTTAGCTAGGGTTCAGTGCTGATAGAAGGATATCTGAAAGGGGGTTAGCTAGGCTTCACTGCTGATAGAAGGAGCTCTGAAAGTGGGTTAGCTAGGGTTCACTGCTGATAGAAGGAGCTCTGAAAGGGGTTAGCTAGGGTTCACTGCTGATAGAAGGAGCTCCGAAAGGGGGTTAGCTAGGGTTTACTGCTGATAGGAGCTCTTAAAGTGGGTTAGCTAGGGTTCAATGCTGAAAGGAGCTCTGAAAGTGGGTTAGCTAGGGTTCACTGCTGAAAGGAGATCTGAAAGAGGGTTAGCTAGGGTTCACTGCAGATATAAGGAGCTATCAAAGGGGGTTAGGTAAGGTCCCCTGCTGATAGAAGAAGCTCTGAAAGAGGGTTAGCTATGGTTCACTGCTAAAAGGATCTCTGAAAGGGGTTAGCTAGGGTTCACTGCTGATAAAAGGAGCTCTGAAAGGGGGTTAGATAGGGTTCACTGATAACAGGAGCTCAGAAAGGGGGTTAGCTAGGGTTCACTGCTGATAGGAGCTCTGAAAGGGTTTTTAGCTAGGGTTCACTGCTGATAGGAGCTCTGAAAGGGGGTTAGCTAGGGTTCACTGCTGATAGAAAGAGCTCTGAAAAGGGGGTTAGCTAGGGTTCACTGCTGATAGAAAGAGCTCTGAAAGGGGGTTAGCTAAGGTTCACTGCGGATAGAAGGAGCTCTGAAAGGGGGTTAGCTATGGTTCACTGCTTATAGAAGGAGCACTGAAAGGGTTAGCTAGGATTCACTGCTGATAGGAGCTCTGAAAGGGGCTTAGCTATGGTTCCCTGCTGATAGAAGGAGCTCTGAAAGTGGGTTAGCTAGGGTTCCCTGCTGATAGGAGCTCTGAAAGGGGTTTACCTAGGGTTCACTGCTGACAGGATCTCTGAAAGGGGATTAGCTAGTGTTCACTGCTGATAGGAGCTCTGAAAAGGGGGTTAGCTAGGGTTCACTGCTGATAGAAAGAGCTCTGAAAGGGGGTTAGCTAGGGTTCCCTGCTGATAGGAGCTCTGAAAGGGGTTACCTAGGGTTCACTGCTGACAGGATCTCTGAAAGGGGATTAGCTAGTGTTCACTGCTGATAGGAGCTCTGAAAGGGGGTTAGCTAGGGTTCACTGCTGATAGAAAGAGCTCTGAAAGGGGGTTAGCTAGGGTTCACTGCTGATAGAAGGAGCTCTGAAAGTGGGTTAGCTACGGTTCACTGCTGATAGAAGGAGCTCTGAAAGTGGGTTAGCTAGGGTTCACTGCTGATAGAAGGAGCTCTGAAAGTGGGTTAGCTAGGGTTCACTGCTGATAGAAGGAGCTCCGAAAGGGGGTTAACTAGGGTTCACTGCGGATAGAAGGAGCTATCAAAGGGGGTTAGCTAGGGTTCCCTGCTGATAGAAGGAGCTCTGATGGGGGGTTAGCTAGGGTTCACAGCTAAAAGGAGCTCTGAAAGGGGGTTAGCTAGGGTTCACTGCTGATATATAAAGAGCTCTGAAAGGTGATTAGCTAGGGTTCACTGCTGATAGAAGGAGCTCTGAAAGGGGGTTAGCTAGGGTTCACTGCTGATAGAAGGAGCTCTGAAAGGGGGTTAGCTAGGGTTCACTGCTGATAGAAGGAGCTCCGAAAGGAGGTTAGCTACGGTTCACTGCTGATAGAAGGAGCTCCGAAAGGGGGTTAGCTAGGGTTCACTGCTGATAGAAGGAGATCTGAAAGTGGGTTAGCTAGGGTTCACTGCTGATAGGAGTTCTGAAAGTGGGTTAGCTAGGGTTCACTGCTGATAGAAGGAGCTCTGAAAGGGGGTTAGCTAGGATTCACTGCTGATAGAAGGAGCTCCGAAAGGAGGTTAGCTAGGTCTCACTGGTGATAGAAGGAGCTCCGATAGGAGGTTAGCTAAGGTTCAATGCTGATAGAAGGAGCTCTGAAAGTGGGTTAGCTACGGTTCACTGCTGATAGAAGGAGCTCTGAAAGTGGGTTAGCTTGGTTTCACTGCTGATAGAAGGAGCTCTGAAAGGGGGTTAGCTAGGGTTCACTGCTGATAGGAGCTCTGAAAGGGGGTTAGCTAGGGTTCACTGCTGATAGGAGCTCTGAAAGGGGGTTAGATAGGGTTCACTGCTGATAGGAGCTCTGAAAAGGGGGTTAGATAGGGTTCACTGCTGATAGAAGGAGCTCTGAAAGGGGGTTAGCTAGGGTTCACTGCTGATAGAAGGAGCTCTGAAAGGGGGTTAGCTAGGGTTCACTGCTGATAGAAGGAGCTCTGAAAGGGGGTTAGCTAAGGTTCACTGCTGATAGAAGGAGCTCCGAAAGGAGTTTAGCTACGGTTCACTGCTGATAGAAGGAGCTCTGAAAGGGGGTTAGCTAGGGTTCACTGCTGATAGAAGGAGCTCTGAAAGGGGGTTAGCTAGGGTTCACTGCTGATAAAAAGGATCTCCGAAAAGGGGGTTAGCTAGGGTTCACTGCTGATAGAAGGAGATCTGAAAGGGGGTTAGCTAGGGTTCACTGCTGATAGAAGGAGATCTGAAAGGGGGTTAGCTAGGGTTCACTGCTGATAGAAGGAGCTCTGAAAGGGGGTTAGCTACAGTTCACTGCTGATAGAAGGAGCTCTGAAAGTGGGTTATCTAGGGTTCATTGCTGATAGAAGGAGCTCCGAAAGGGGGTTAGCTAGGGTTCACTGCTGATAGAAGGAGCTCTGAATGTGGGTTAACTAGGGTTCACTGCTGATAGAAGGAGCTCTGAAAGTGGGTTAGCTAGGGTTCACTGCTGATAGGAGCTCCGAAAGGGGGTTAGCTAGGGTTCACTGCTGATAGAAGGAGCTCTGAAAGGGGGTTAGCTAGGGTTCACTGCTGATAGAAGGAGCTCCGAAAGGGGTTAGCTAGGGTTCACTGCTGATAGAAGGAGCTCTGAAAGGGGGTTAGCTAGGGTTCACTGCTGATAGAAGGAGCTCCGAAAGGGGGTTAGCTAGGATTCACTGCTGATAGAAGGAGCTCCGAAAAGAGGTTAGCTAGGGTTAACTGCTGATAGAAGGAACTCCGAAAGGGGGTTAGCTAGGGTTCAGTGCTGATAGAAGGAGCTCCGAAAGGGGGTTAGCTAGGATTCACTGCTGATAGAAGGAGCTCCGAAAAGAGGTTAGCTAGGGTTAACTGCTGATAGAAGGAACTCCGAAAGGGGGTTAGCTAGGGTTCAGTGCTGATAAAAGGATATCTGAAAGGGGGTTAGCTAGGGTTCACTGCTGATAGAAGGAGATCTGAAAGGGGGTTAGCTAGGGTTCACTGCTGATAGAAGGAGATCTGAAAGGGGGTTAGCTAGGGTTCACTGCTGATAGAAGGAGCTCTGAAAGGGGGTTAGCTACAGTTCACTGCTGATAGAAGGAGCTCTGAAAGTGGGTTATCTAGGGTTCATTGCTGATAGAAGGAGCTCCGAAAGGGGGGTTAGCTAGGGTTCACTGCTGATAGAAGGAGCTCTGAATGTGGGTTAACTAGGGTTCACTGCTGATAGAAGGAGCTCTGAAAGTGGGTTAGCTAGGGTTCACTGCTGATAGGAGCTCCGAAAGGGGGTTAGCTAGGGTTCACTGCTGATAGAAGGAGCTCTGAAAGGGGGTTAGCTAGGGTTCACTGCTGATAGAAGGAGCTCCGAAAGGGGGTTAGCTAGGGTTCACTGCTGATAGAAGGAGCTCTGAAAGGGGGTTAGCTAGGGTTCACTGCTGATAGAAGGAGCTCCGAAAGGGGGTTAGCTAGGATTCACTGCTGATAGAAGGAGCTCCGAAAAGAGGTTAGCTAGGGTTAACTGCTGATAGAAGGAACTCCGAAAGGGGGTTAGCTAGGGTTCAGTGCTGATAAAAGGATATCTGAAAGGGGGTTAGCTAGGCTTCACTGCTGATAGAAGGAGCTCTGAAAGTGGGTTAGCTAGGGTTCACTGCTGATAGAAGGAGCTCCGAAAGGGGGTTAGCTAGGGTTTACTGCTGATAGGAGCTCTTAAAGTGGGTTAGCTAGGGTTCACTGCTGAAAGGAGCTCTGAAAGTGGGTTAGCTAGGGTTCACTGCTGAAAGGAGATCTGAAAGAGGGTTAGCTAGGGTTCACTGCAGATATAAGGAGCTATCAAAGGGGGTTAGGTAAGGTCCCCTGCTGATAGAAGAAGCTCTGAAAGAGGGTTAGCTATGGTTCACTGCTAAAAGGATCTCTGAAAGGGGGTTAGCTAGGGTTCACTGCTGATAAAAGGAGCTCTGAAAGGGGGTTAGATAGGGTTCACTGATAACAGGAGCTCAGAAAGGGGGTTAGCTAGGGTTCACTGCTGATAGGAGCTCTGAAAGGGTTTTTAGCTAGGGTTCACTGCTGATAGGAGCTCTGAAAGGGGGTTAGCTAGGGTTCACTGCTGATAGAAAGAGCTCTGAAAGGGGGTTAGCTAGGGTTCACTGCTGATAGAAAGAGCTCTGAAAGGGGGTTAGCTAAGGTTCACTGCGGATAGAAGGAGCTCTGAAAGGGGGTTAGCTATGGTTCACTGCTTATAGAAGGAGCACTGAAAGGGTTAGCTAGGATTCACTGCTGATAGGAGCTCTGAAAGGGGCTTAGCTATGGTTCCCTGCTGATAGAAGGAGCTCTGAAAGTGGGTTAGCTAGGGTTCCCTGCTGATAGGAGCTCTGAAAGGGGTTTACCTAGGGTTCACTGCTGACAGGATCTCTGAAAGGGGATTAGCTAGTGTTCACTGCTGATAGGAGCTCTGAAAGGGGGTTAGCTAGGGTTCACTGCTGATAGAAAGAGCTCTGAAAGGGGGTTAGCTAGGGTTCCCTGCTGATAGGAGCTCTGAAAGGGGGTTACCTAGGGTTCACTGCTGACAGGATCTCTGAAAAGGGGATTAGCTAGTGTTCACTGCTGATAGGAGCTCTGAAAAGGGGGTTAGCTAGGGTTCACTGCTGATAGAAAGAGCTCTGAAAGGGGGGGTTAGCTAGGGTTCACTGCTGATAGAAGGAGCTCTGAAAGTGGGTTAGCTACGGTTCACTGCTGATAGAAGGAGCTCTGAAAGGGGGTTAGCTAGGGTTCACTGCTGATAGAAGGAGCTCTGAAAGTGGGTTAGCTAGGGTTCACTGCTGATAGAAGGAGCTCCAAAATGGGGTTAACTAGGGTTCACTGCGGATAGAAGGAGCTATCAAAGGGGGGTTAGCTAGGGTTCCCTGCTGATAGAAGGAGCTCTGATGGGGGGGGTTAGCTAGGGTTCACAGCTAAAAGGAGCTCTGAAAGGGGGTTAGCTAGGGTTCACTGCTGATATATAAAGAGCTCTGAAAGGTGATTAGCTAGGGTTCACTGCTGATAGAAGGAGCTCTGAAAGGGGGTTAGCTAGGGTTCACTGCTGATAGAAGGAGCTCTGAAAGGGGGTTAGCTAGGGTTCACTGCTGATAGAAGGAGCTCCGAAAGGAGGTTAGCTACGGTTCACTGCTGATAGAAGGAGCTCCGAAAGGGGGTTAGCTAGGGTTCACTGCTGATAGAAGGAGATCTGAAAGTGGGTTAGCTAGGGTTCACTGCTGATAGGAGTTCTGAAAGTGGGTTAGCTAGGGTTCACTGCTGATAGGAGGAGATCTGAAAGTGGGTTAGCTAGGGTTCACTGCTGATAGGAGTTCTGAAAGTGGGTTAGCTAGGGTTCACTGCTGATAGAAGGAGATCTGAAAGTGGGTTAGCTAGGGTTCACTGCTGATAGGAGTTCTGAAAGTGGGTTAGCTAGGGTTCACTGCTGATAGGAGTTCTGAAAGTGGGTTAGCTAGGGTTCACTGCTGATAGAAGGAGCTCTGAAAGGGGGTTAGCTAGGGTTCACTGCTGATAGGAGCTCCGAAAGGGGGTTAGCTAGGGTTCACTGCTGATAGAAGGAGCTCTGAAAGGGGGTTAGCTAGGGTTCACTGCTGATAGAAGGAGCTCCGAAAGGGGGTTAGCTAGGGTTCACTGCTGATAGAAGGAGCTCTGAAAGGGGGTTAGCTAGGGTTCACTGCTGATAGAAGGAGCTCCGAAAGGGGGTTAGCTAGGATTCACTGCTGATAGAAGGAGCTCCGAAAAGAGGTTAGCTAGGGTTCACTGCTGATAGAAGGAGCTCTGAAAGGGGGTTAGCTAGGGTTCACTGCTGATAGAAGGAGCTCCGAAAGGGGGTTAGCTAGGGTTTACTGCTGATAGGAGCTCTTAAAGTGGGTTAGCTAGGGTTCACTGCTGAAAGGAGCTCTGAAAGTGGGTTAGCTAGGGTTCACTGCTGAAAGGAGATCTGAAAGAGGGTTAGCTAGGGTTCACTGCAGATATAAGGAGCTATCAAAGGGGGTTAGCTAGGGTCCCCTGCTGATAGAAGGAGCTCTGAAAGGGGGTTAGCTATGGTTCACTGCTGAAAGGATCTCTGAAAGGGGGTTAGCTAGGGTTCACTGCTGATAAAAGGAGCTCTGAAAGGGGGTTAGATAGGGTTCACTGATAACAGGAGCTCAGAAAGGGGGTTAGTTAGGGTTCACTGCTGATAGGAGCTCTGAAAGGGGGTTAGCTAGGGTTCACTGCTGATAGAAGGAGCTCTGAAAGGGGGTTAGCTAGGGTTCACTGCTGATAGAAAGAGCTCTGAAAGGGGGTTAGCTAGGGTTCACTGCTGATAGAAAGAGCTCTGAAAGGGGGTTAGCTAAGGTTCACTGCGGATAGAAGGAGCTCTGAAAGGGGGGTTAGCTATGGTTCACTGCTTATAGAAGGAGCACTGAAAGGGTTAGCTAGGATTCACTGCTGATAGGAGCTCTGAAAAGGGGCTTAGCTATGGTTCCCTGCTGATAGAAGGAGCTCTGAAAGTGGGTTAGCTAGGGTTCCCTGCTGATAGGAGCTCTGAAAGGGGTTTACCTAGGGTTCACTGCTGACAGGATCTCTGAAAGGGGATTAGCTAGTGTTCACTGCTGATAGGAGCTCTGAAAGGGGGTTAGCTAGGGTTCACTGCTGATAGAAAGAGCTCTGAAAGGGGGTTAGCTAGGGTTCACTGCTGATAGAAGGAGCTCTGAAAGTGGGTTAACTAGGGTTCACTGCTGATAGAAGGAGCTCTGAAAGTGGGTTAGCTAGGGTTCACTGCTGATAGAAGGAGCTCCGAAAGGGGGTTAACTAGGGTTCACTGCGGATAGAAGGAGCTATCAAAGGGGGTTAGCTAGGGTTCCCTGCTGATAGAAGGAGCTCTGATGGGGGTTAGCTAGGGTTCACAGCTAAAAGGAGCTCTGAAAGGGGGTTAGCTAGGGTTCACTGCTGATATATAAAGAGCTCTGAAAGGTGATTAGCTAGGGTTCACTGCTGATAGAAGGAGCTCTGAAAGGGGGTTAGCTAGGGTTCACTGCTGATAGAAGGAGCTCTGAAAGGGGGTTAGCTAGGGTTCACTGCTGATAGAAGGAGCTCCGAAAGGAGGTTAGCTACGGTTCACTGCTAATAGAAGGAGCTCTGAAAGGGGGTTAGCTAGGGTTCACTGCTGATAGAAGGAGCTCTGAAAGGGGGTTAGCTAGGGTTCACTGCTGATAGAAGGATCTCCGAAAGGGGGTTAGCTAGGGTTCACTGCAGATAGAAGGAGATCTGAAAGGGGGTAAGCTAGGGTTCACTGCTGATAGAAGGAGCTCTGAAAGGGGGTTAGCTACAGTTCACTGCTGATAGAAGGAGCTCTGAAAGTGGGTTATCTAGGGTTCATTGCTGATAGAAGGAGCTCCGAAAGGGGGTTAGCTAGGGTTCACTGCTGATAGAAGGAGCTTTGAAAGTGGGTTAGCTAGGGTTCACTGCTGATAGAAGGAGCTCTGAAAGGGGGTTAGCTAGGGTTCACTGCTGATAGAAGGAGCTCCGAAAGGGGGTTAGCTAGGGTTCACTGCTGATAGAAGGAGCTCTGAAAGGGGGTTAGCTAGGGTGCACTGCTGATAGAAGGAGCTCCGAAAGGGGGTTAGCTAGGATTCACTGCTGATAGAAGGAGCTCCGAAAAGAGGTTAGCTTGGGTTAACTGCTGATAGAAGGAGCTCCGAAAGGGGGTTAGCTAGGGTTCAGTGCTGATAGAAGGAGATCTGAAAGGGGGTTAGCTAGGCTTCACTGCTGATAGAAGGAGCTCTGAAAGTGGGTTAGCTAGGGTTCACTGCTGATAGAAGGAGCTCTGAAAGGGGGTTAGCTAGGGTTCACTGCTGATAGAAGGAGCTCCGAAAGGGGGTTAGCTAGGGTTTACTGCTGATAGGAGCTATGAAAGTGGGTTAGCTAGGGTTCACTGCTGAAAGGAGCTCTGAAAGTGGGTTAGCTAGGGTTCACAGCTGAAAGGAGATCTGAAAGGGGGTTAGCTAGGGTTCACTGCAGATATAAGGAGCTATCAAAGGGGGTTAGGTAAGGTCCCCTGCTGATAGAAGAAGCTCTGAAAGAGGGTTAGCTATGGTTCACTGCTAAAAGGATCTCTGAAAGGGGTTAGCTAGGGTTCACTGCTGATAAAAGGAGCTCTGAAAGGGGGGTTAGATAGGGTTCACTGATAACAGGAGCTCAGAAAGGGGGTTAGCTAGGGGTTCACTGCTGATAGGAGCTCTTAAAGGGTTTTTAGCTAGGGTTCACTGCTGATAGGAGCTCTGAAAGGGGGTTAGCTAGGGTTCACTGCTGATAGAAAGAGCTCTGAAAGGGGGTTAGCTAAGGTTCACTGCTGATAGAAAGAGCTCTGAAAGGGGTTTAGCTAAGGTTCACTGCGGATAGAAGGAGCTCTGAAAGGGGGTTAGCTATGGTTCACTGCTTATAGAAGGAGCACTGAAAGGGTTAGCTAGGATTCACTGCTGATAGGAGCTCTGAAAGGGGCTTAGCTATGGTTCCCTGCTGATAGAAGGATCTCTGAAAGTGGGTTAGCTAGGGTTCCCTGCTGATAGGAGCTCTGAAAGGGGGTTACCTAGGGTTCACTGCTGACAGGGTCTCTGAAAGGGGATTAGCTAGTGTTCACTGCTGATAGGAGCTCTGAAAGGGGGTTAGCTAGGGTTCACTGCTGATAGAAAGAGCTCTGAAAGGGGGTTAGCTAGGGTTCCCTGCTGATAGGAGCTCTGAAAGGGGGTTACCTAGGGTTCACTGCTGGCAGGATCTCTGAAAGGGGATTAGCTAGTGTTCACTGCTGATAGGAGCTCTGAAAGGGGGTTAGCTAGGGTTCACTGCTGATAGAAAGAGCTCTGAAAGGGGGTTAGCTAGGGTTCACTGCTGATAGAAGGAGCTCTGAAAGTGGGTTAGCTACGGTTCACTGCTGATAGAAGGAGCTCTGAAAGTGGGTTAGCTAGGGTTCACTGCTGATAGAAGGAGCTCTGAAAGTGGGTTAGCTAGTGTTCACTGCTGATAGAAGGAGCTCCGAAAGGGGGTTAACTAGGGTTCATTGCGGATAGAAGGAGCTATCAAAGGGGGTTAGCTAGGGTTCCCTGCTGATAGAAGGAGCTCTGATGGGGGGTTAGCTAGGGTTCACAGCTAAAAGGAGCTGTGAAAGGGGGTTAGCTAGGTTCACTGCTGATTTAAAGAGCTCTGAAAGGTGATTAGCTAAGGTTCACTGCGGATAGAAGGAGCTCTGAAAGGGGGTTAGCTAGGGTTCCCTGCTTATACAAGGAGCTCTGAAAGGAGGTTAGCTAGGGTTCACTTCTAAAAGGAGCTCTGAAAGGGGGTTAGCTAGTTTTCCCTGAAAACAGAAGGTGCTCTGAAAGGGGGTAAGCTAGGGCTCACTGCAGATAGAAGGAACTCTGAAAGGGGTTTAGCCAGGGTTTACTGCAGATAGAAGGAGCTCTGAAAGGGGGTTAGCTAGGGTTTCCTGCGGATAGAAGGAGCTCTGAAAGGGGGTTAGCTAGGGTTCACTGCTGATAGGAGCTCTGAAAGGGGGTTAGCTAGGGTTCACTGCTGATAGGAGCTCCGAAAGGGGGTTAGCTAGGGTTCACTGCTGATAGAAGGAGCTCTGAAAGGGGGTTAGCTAGGGTTCACTGCTGATAGAAGGAGCTCCGAAAGGGGGTTAGCTAGGGTTCACTGCTGATAGAAGGAGCTCTGAAAGGGGGTTAGCTAGGGTTCACTGCTGATAGAAGGAGCTCCGAAAAGAGGTTAGCTAGGGTTAACTGCTGATAGAAGGAGCTCCGAAAGGGGGTTAGCTAGGCTTCACTGCTGATAGAAGGAGCTCTGAAAGTGGGTTAGCTAGGGTTCACTGCTGATAGAAGGAGCTCTGAAAGGGGGTTAGCTAGGGTTCACTGCTGATAGAAGGAGCTCCGAAAGGGGGTTAGCTAGGGTTTACTGCTGATAGGAGCTCTGAAAGTGGGTTAGCTAGGGTTCGTTCTCCGCTAACATCAAGGCGGTGACCCGCTCCTGCAGGTTCATGCTCTACAACATTCGGAGAGTACGACCCTGCCTTACACAGGAAGCGGCACAGGTCCTAATCCAGGCACTTGTCATCTCCCGTCTGGACTACTGCAACTCGCTGTTGGCTGGCCTCCCTGCCTGTGCCATTAAACCCCTACAACTCATCCAGAATGCCGCAGCCCGTCTGGTGTTCAACCTTCCCAAGTTCTCTCACGTCACCCCCCTCCTTCCGCACACTCCACTGGCTTCCAGTTGAAGCTCGCATCCGTTACAAGACCATGGTGCTTGCCTATGGAGCAGTGAGGGGAACGGCACCTCTGTACCTTCGGGCTCTGATCAGTCCCTACACCCAAACGAGGGCATTGCGTTCATCCACCTCTGGCCTGCTGGCTCCCTTCCTCTGCGGAAGCATAGTTCCCGCTCAGCCCAGTCAAAACTGTTCGCTGCTCTGGCACCCCAATGGTGGAACAAGCTCCCTCACGACGCCAGGACAGCGGAGTCACTCACCACCTTCCGGAGACATTTGAAACCCCACCTCTTTAAGGAATACCTGGGATAGGATAAAGTAATCCTTCTAAACCCCCCCCCAAATTGTAAAGTGGTTATCCCACTGGCTATAGGGTGAACGCACCAATTTGTGAGTCGCTCTGGCTAAGAGCGTCTGCTAAATGACGTTAATGTGCCCTTGAGCAAGGCACTTAACCCTAATTGCTCCTGTAAGTCGCTCTGGATAAGAGCGTCTGCTAAATGACTAAAATGTAAATGTAAATGTTCACTGCTGAAAGAAGCTCTGAAAGTGGGTTAGCTAGGGTTCACTGCTGAAAGGAGATCTGAAAGAGGGTTAGCTAGGGTTCACTGCAGATATAAGGAGCTATCAAAGGGGGTTAGGTAAGGTCCCCTGCTGATAGAAGAAGCTCTGAAAGACGGTTAGCTATGGTTCACTGCTAAAAAGATCTCTGAAAGGGGGTTAGCTAGGGTTCACTGCTGATAAAAGGAGCTCTGAAAGGGGGTTAGATAGGGTTCACTGATAACAGGAGCTCAGAAAGGGGGTTAGCTAGGGTTCACTGCTGATAGGAGCTCTGAAAGGGTTTTTAGCTAGGGTTCACTGCTGATAGGAGCTCTGAAAGGGGGGTTAGCTAGGGTTCACTGCTGATAGAAAGAGCTCTGAAAGGGGGTTAGCTAGGGTTCACTGCTGATAGAAAGAGCTCTGAAAGGGGGTTAGCTAAGGTTCACTGCGGATAGAAGGAGCTCTGAAAGAGGGTTAGCTATGGTTCACTGCTTATAGAAGGAGCACTGAAAGGGTTAGCTAGGATTCACTGCTGATAGGAGCTCTGAAAGGGGCTTAGCTATGGTTCCCTGCTGATAGAAGGAGCTCTGAAAGTGGGTTAGCTAGGGTTCCCTGCTGATAGGAGCTCTGAAAGGGGTTTACCTAGGGTTCACTGCTGACAGGATCTCTGAAAGGGGATTAGCTAGTGTTCACTGCTGATAGGAGCTCTGAAAGGGGGTTAGCTAGGGTTCACTGCTGATAGAAAGAGCTCTGAAAGGGGGTTAGCTAGGGTTCACTGCTGATAGAAGGAGCTCTGAAAGTGGGTTAGCTACGGTTCACTGCTGATAGAAGGAGCTCTGAAAGTGGGTTAGCTAGGGTTCACTGCTGATAGAAGGAGCTCTGAAAGTGGGTTAGCTAGGGTTCACTGCTGATAGGAGCTCTGAAAGTGGGTTAGCTAGGATTCACTGCTGATAGGAGCTCTGAAAGGGGCTTAGCTATGGTTCCCTGCTGATAGAAGGAGCTCTGAAAGTGGGTTAGCTAGGGTTCCCTGCTGATAGGAGCTCTGAAAGGGGTTTACCTAGGGTTCACTGCTGACAGGATCTCTGAAAGGGGATTAGCTAGTGTTCACTGCTGATAGGAGCTCTGAAAGGGGGTTAGCTAGGGTTCACTGCTGATAGAAAGAGCTCTGAAAGGGGGTTAGCTAGGGTTCCCTGCTGATAGGAGCTCTGAAAGGGGGTTACCTAGGGTTCACTGCTGACAGGATCTCTGAAAGGGGATTAGCTAGTGTTCACTGCTGATAGGAGCTCTGAAAGGGGGTTAGCTAGGGTTCAAAGCTGATAGGAGCTCTGAAAGGGGGTTAGCTAGGGTTCACTGCTGATAGGAGCTCTGAAAGGGGATTAGCTAGGGTTCACTGCTGATAGAAGGAGCTCTGAAAGTGGGTTAGCTAAGGTTCACTGCTGATAGAAGGAGCTCCGAAAGGGGGTTAACTAGGGTTCACTGCGGATAGAAGGAGCTATCAAAGGGGGTTAGCTAGGGTTCCCTGCTGATAGAAGGAGCTCTGATGGGGGGTTAGCTAGGGTTCACAGCTAAAAGGAGCTGTGAAAGGGGGTTAGCTAGGGTTCACTGCTGATATAAAGAGCTCTGAAAGGTGATTAGCTAGGGTTCACTGCTGATAGAAGGAGCTCTGAAAGGGGGGTTAGCTAGGGTTCACTGCTGATAGAAGGAGCTCTGAAAGGGGGTTAGCTAGGGTTCACTGCTGATAGAAGGAGCTCCGAAAGGAGGTTAGCTACGGTTCACTGCTGATAGAAGGAGCTCTGAAAGGGGGTTAGCTAGGGTTCACTGCTGATAGAAGGAGCTCTGAAAGGGGGTTAGCTAGGGTTCACTGCTGATAGAAGGAGCTCCGAAAGGAGGTTAGCTACGGTTCACTGCTGATAGAAGGAGCTCTGAAAGGGGGGTTAGATAGGGTTCACTGCTGATAGAAGGAGCTCTGAAAGGGGGTTAGCTAGGGTTCACTGCTGATAGAAGGATCTCCGAAAGGGGGTTAGCTAGGGTTCACTGCAGATAGAAGGAGATCTGAAAGGGGGTTAGCTAGGGTTCACTGCTGATAGAAGGAGCTCTGAAAGGGGGTTAGCTACAGTTCACTGCTGATAGAAGGAGCTCTGAAAGTGGGTTATCTAGGGTTCATTGCTGATAGAAGGAGCTCCGAAAGGGGGTTAGCTAGGGTTCACTGCTGATAGAAGGAGCTCCGAAAGGGGGTTAGCTAGGGTTCACTGCTGATAGAAGGAGCTCCGAAAGGGGGTTAGCTAGGGTTCACTGCTGATAGAAGGAGCTCTGAAAGGGGGTTAGCTAGGGTTCACTGCTGATAGAAGGAGCTCCGAAAGGGGGGTTAGCTAGGGTTCACTGCTGATAGAAGGAGCTCTGAAAGGGGGTTAGCTAGGGTTCACTGCTGATAGAAGGAGCTCCGAAAGGGGGTTAGCTAGGATTCACTGCTGATAGAAGGAGCTCCGAAAAGAGGTTAGCTAGTGTTAACTGCTGATAGAAGGAGCTCCGAACGGGGGTTAGCTAGGGTTCAGTGCTGATAGAAGGAGATCTGAAAGTGGGTTAGCTAGGGTTCACTGCTGATAGAAGGAGCTCTGAAAGGGGGTTAGCTAGGGTTCACTGCTGATAGAAGGAGCTCCGAAAGGGGGTTAGCTAGGGTTTACTGCTGATAGGAGCTCTGAAAGTGGGTTAGCTAGGGTTCACTGCTGAAAGGAGCTCTGAAAGTGGGTTAGCTAGGGTTCACAGCTGAAAGGAGATCTGAAAGGGGGTTAGCTAGGGTTCACTGCAGATATAAGGAGCTATCAAAGGGGGTTAGGTAAGGTCCCCTGCTGATAGAAGAAGCTCTGAAAGAGGGTTAGCTATGGTTCACTGCTAAAAGGATCTCTGAAAGGGGGTTAGCTAGGGTTCACTGCTGATAAAAGGAGCTCTGAAAGGGGGTTAGATAGGGTTCACTGATAACAGGAGCTCAGAAAGGGGGTTAGCTAGGGTTCACTGCTGATAGGAGCTCTTAAAGGGTTTTTAGCTAGGGTTCACTGCTGATAGGAGCTCTGAAAGGGGGTTAGCTAGGGTTCACTGCTGATAGAAAGAGCTCTGAAAGGGGGTTAGCTAGGGTTCACTGCTGATAGAAAGAGCTCTGAAAGGGGGTTAGCTAAGGTTCACTGCGGATAGAAGGAGCTCTGAAAGGGGGTTAGCTATGGTTCACTGCTTATAGAAGGAGCACTGAAAGGGTTAGCTAGGATTCACTGCTGATAGGAGCTCTGAAAGGGGCTTAGCTATGGTTCCCTGCTGATAGAAGGAGCTCTGAAAGTGGGTTAGCTAGGGTTCCCTGCTGATAGGAGCTCTGAAAGGGGGTTACCTAGGGTTCACTGCTGACAGGGTCTCTGAAAGGGGATTAGCTAGTGTTCACTGCTGATAGGAGCTCTGAAAGGGGGTTAGCTAGGGTTCACTGCTGATAGAAAGAGCTCTGAAAGGGGGTTAGCTAGGGTTCCCTGCTGATAGGAGCTCTGAAAGGGGGTTACCTAGGGTTCACTGCTGGCAGGATCTCTGAAAGGGGATTAGCTAGGGTTCACTGCTGATAGAAGGAGCTCTGAAAGTGGGTTAGCTAGGGTTCACTGCTGATAGAAGGAGCTCCGAAAGGGGGTTAACTAGGGTTCACTGCGGATAGAAGGAGCTCTGAAAGGGGGTTAGCTAGGGTTCCCTGCTTATACAAGGAGCTCTGAAAGGAGGTTAGCTAGGGTTCACTTCTAAAAGGAGCTCTGAAAGGGGGTTAGCTAGTTTTCCCTGAAAACAGAAGGTGCTCTGAAAGGGGGTAAGCTAGGGCTCACTGCAAATAGAAGGAACTCTGAAAGGGGTTTAGCTAGGGTTTCCTGCGGATAGAAGGAGCTCTGAAAGGGGGTTAGCTAGGGTTTCCTGCGGATAGAAGGAGCTCTGAAAGGGGGTTAGCTAGGGTTCACTGCTGATAGGAGCTCTGAAAGGGGGTTAGCTAGGGTTCACTGCTGATAGGAGCTCTGAAAGGGGGTTAGCTACGGTTCACTGCTGATAGGAGCTCTGAAGGGGGTTAGCTAGGGTTCACTTCTGATAGAAGGAGCTCTGAAAGGGGGTTAGCTAGGGCTCACTGCGGATAGAAGGAGCTCTGAAAGGGGGTTAGCTAGGGTTCCCTGCTGATAGTAGGTTTGATAGGGGGTTAGCTACAGCTCACTGCTGATAGGAGCTCTGAAGGGGGTTAGCTAGGGTTCACTTCTGATAGAAGGAGCTCTGAAAGGGGGTTAGCTAGGGTTCACTGCTGATAGAAGGAGCTCTGAAAGGTGGTTAGCTAGGGTTCACTGCTGATAGAAGGAGCTCTGAAAGGGGCTTAGCTAGGGTTCACTGCTGATATAAGGAGCTCCGAAAGGGGGTTAGCTAGGGTTCACTGCTGATAGAAGGAGCTCCGAAAGGGGGTTAGCTAGTATTCACTGCTGAAAGGAGCTTTGAAAGGGGGTTAGCTAGGGTTCACTGCTGATAGGAGCTCTGAAAGGGGGTTAGCTAGGGTTCACTGCTGATAGGAGCAGCTCTGAAAGGGGGTTAGCTGGGGTTCAATGCTGATATAAAGAGCTCTGAAAGGAGGTTAGCTAGGGTTCACTGCTGATAGAAGGAGCTCTGAATGGGGGTTAGCTAGGGTTCACCGCTGATAGAAGGAGCTCTGAAAGGGGGTTAGCTACGGTTCACTGCTGATAGGAGCTCTGAAAGGGGGTTAGCTAGGGTTCACTGCTGATAGGAGCAGCTCTGAAAGGGGGTTAGCTAGGGTTCACTGCTGATAGAAGGAGCTCTGAAAGGGGGTTAGCTAGGGTTCACTGCGGATAGAAGGAGCTCTGAAAGGGGGTTAGCTAGGGCTCACTGCGGATAGAAGGAGCTCTGAAAGGGGGTTAGCTAGGGTTCCCTGCTCATACAAGGATCTCTGAAAGGGGGTTAGCTAGGGTTCACTGCTGATAGGAGGTCTGAAAGGGGGTTAGCTACGGTTCTCTGCTGATAGGAGCTCTGAAGGGGGTTAGCTAGGGTTCACTGCTGATAGAAGGAGCTCTGAAAGGGGGTTAGCTAGGGTTCACTGCTGATAGAAGGAGCTCCGAAAGGGGGTTAGCTAGGGTTCACTGCTGATAGAAGGAGCTCTGAAAGGGGGTTAGCTAGGGTTCACTGCTGATAGGAGCTCTGAAAGGAGGTTAGATAGGGTTCACTGCTGATAGGAGCTGTGAAAGGGGGTTAGCTAGGGTTCACTGCTGATAGAAGTAGCTCTCAAAGGGGGTTAGCTAGGGTTCACTGCTGATAGAAGTAGCTCTCAAAGGGGGTTAGCTAGGGTTCACTGCTGATAGAAGGAGCTCTCAAAGGGGGTTAGCTAGGGTTCACTGCTGATAGAAGCTCTGAAAGCTTGTTAGCTAGGGTTCACTGCTGATAGGAGCTCTGAACGTGGGTTAGCTAGGGTTCCCTGCTCATACAAGGATCTCTGAAAGGGGGTTAGCTAGGGTTCCCTGCTCATACAAGGATCTCTGAAAGGGGGTTAGCTACGGTTCTCTGCTGATAGGAGCTCTGAAGAGTGTTAGCTAGGGTTCACTGCTGATAGGAGCAGCTCTGAAAGGGGGTTAAATCAAATCAAATCAAATTTTATTGGTCACATGCGCCGAATACAACAGGTGCAGACATTACAGTGAAATGCTTACTTACAGCCCTTAACCAACAGTGCATTTATTTTAAACAAAAAAGTAAGAATAAAACAACAACAAAAAAGTGTTGAGAAAAAAATAGCAGAAGTAAAAATAAAGTGACAGTAGGGAGGCTATATATACAATAGAATAAAGTGACAGTAGGGAGGCTATATATACAGGGGGGTACCGTTGCATAGTCAATGTGCGGGGGCACCGGCTAGTTGAGGTAGTTGAGGTAATATGTACATGTGGGTAGAGTTAAAGTGACTATGCATAAATACTTAACAGAGTAGCAGCAGCGTAAAAAGTATGGGGGGGGGGGGCAGTGCAAATAGTCCGGGTAGCCATGATTAGCTGTTCAGGAGTCTTATGGCTTGGGGGTAGAAGCTGTTGAGAAGTCTTTTGGACCTAGACTTGGCACTCCGGTACCGCTTGCCGTGCGGTAGCAGAGAGAACAGTCTATGACTAGGGTGACTGGAGTCTTTGACAATTTTGAGGGCCTTCCTCTGACACCGCCTGGTATAGAGGTCCTGGATGGCAGGGAGCTTTGCCCCTGTGATGTACTGGGCCGTACGCACTACCCTCTGTAGTGCCTTGCGGTCAGAGGCCAAGCAGTTGCCATACCAGGCGGTGATGCAACCAGTCAGGATGCTCTCGATGGTGCAGCTGTAGAATTTTTTGAGGATCTGAGGACCCATGCCAAATCTTTTTAGTCTCCTGAGGGGGAATAGGCTTTGTCGTGCCCTCTTCACGACTGTCTTGGTGTGTTTGGACCATGATAGTTCGTTGGTGATGTGGACACCAAGGAAGTGTCCACATCTAGCTAGGGTTCAATGCTGATATAAGAGCTCCGAAAGGTGGTTAGCTAGGGTTCACTGCTGATAGAAGGAGCTCTGAAAGGGGGTTAGCTAGGGTTCACCGCTGATAGAAGGAGCTCTGAAAGGGGGTTAGCTATGTTTCACTGCAGATAGAAGGAACTCTGAAAGGCGGTTAGCTAGGGTTCACTGCTGATAGAAGGAGCTCTGAAAGGGGGTTAGCTACGGTTCACTGCTGATATGAGCTCTGAAAGGGGGTTAGCTAGGGTTCACTGCTGATAGGAGCAGCTCTGAAAGGGGTTTAGCTAGGGTTCACTGCTGATAGAAGGAGCTCTGAAAGGGGGTTAGCTAGGGTTCCCTGCTTATACAAGGAGTTCTGAAAGAAGGTTATCTAGGGTTCACTGCTGATAGAAGTAGCTCTCAAAGGGGGTTAGCTAGGGTTCACTGCTGATAGAAGCTCTGAAAGTGTGTTAGCTAGGGTTCACTGCTGATAGGAGCTCTGAACGTGGGTTAGCTAGGGTTCACTGCTGATAGGAGCATTGAAAGGGGGTTAGCTAGGGTTGACTGCTGATAGGAGCTCTGAAAGGGGGTTAGCTAGGGTTCACTGCTGGTAGGAGCTCTGAAAGGAGGTTAGCTAGGGTTCACTGCTGATAGAAGGAGCTCTGAAAGGGGGTAAGCTAGGGTTCACTGCTGATAGAAGGAGCTCTGAAAGGGGGTTAGCTAGTGTTCACTGCTGATAGGAGCTCTGAAAGTGGGTTAGCTAGGGTTCCCTGCTGATAGAAGGTGCTTTGAAAGGGGGTTAGCTAGGGTTCACTGCTGATCGAAGGAGCTCCGAAAGGGGGTTAGCTAGGGTTCACTGCTGATAGAAGGAACTCTGAAAGGCGGTTAGCTAGGGTTCACTGCTGATAGGAGCTCTGAAAGGGGGTTAGCTACGGTTCACTGCTGATAGGAGCTCTGAAAGGGGGTTAGCTACGGTTCACTGCTGATAGTGGTGTTGGTAGCACATAGAGATACATACTCTCTTTCATGTTGTGAGTTAACATGCACAGTGCCCATCCCAAACGGCACCCTGTTGCCTACGTAGTGCTCTACTTTGGGTCCGGATCAAAGTAAGACAGGATATACATGGCAATAGGGTGCTATTTGGGACTCAACCGTTGGTCTCTCTGTGACGCAGCATCCATAATGGGACCAACTGATTTCTCGGAAATGGGATTACATGGGTTTTTTCTCTCTCTTTCCCTCAAGGCTGTTAATGCTCTGTTTGGCTCACTGAAACATCATGCATTATGTCTTTTTTTATTATGTAAGGGGCTAGTGTAAAGGAGGTAAGAACGTGCTGTAACATCAGTCCATAGCTAGCTTGAAAAGATATTGCCAATGAAGCTATCAAATCGGATACTCTTCTGTAGCTCAATTGGCATTGTCAAGAAGGACGGGTCACGTATGTTTGAGAGCAGAGGATCAGTGGAGGAAGCTATACCGTTAGCAGCACACTGTTCCACTACTAGAGTCTGCAAAATGCTGACTAGGAAACTCTAGTTGTTGACAATTCCTTTGTCTGTGACTCTTATCATCAGACGGTATGGAGAGAGGCTCCTTTTCACTACCGGAAGCCATGTTGTATAGTCTCTTCACTACCGGAAGCCATGCTGTATAGTCTCTTCACTACCGGAAGCCATGCTGTATAGTCTCTTCACTACCGGAAGCCATGTTGTATAGTCTCTTCACTACCGGAAGCCATGTTGTATAGTCTCTTCACTACCGGAAGCCATGTTGTATAGTCTCTTCACTACCGGAAGCCATGTTGTATAGTCTCTTCACTACCGGAAGCCATGTTGTATAGTCTCTTCACTACCGGAAGCCATGTTGTATAGTCTCTTCACTACCGGAAGCCATGTTGTATAGTCTCTTCACTACCGGAAGCCATGTTGTATAGTCTCTTCACTACCGGAAGCCATGTTGTATAGTCTCTTCACTACCGGAAGCCATGTTGTATAGTCTCTTCACTACCGGAAGCCATGCTGTATAGTGAATGTATATACCACACCATCAGTAATACAGTCCAGGTGCAACAGCATGAAGAAATGCTTGAGACTCTTTTGACCTCTTGACCTGTTCTTAGAGAGACCTTTGCTGTGTCCTATATAGCATCCTATGCCCCATATAGTGCAACACTTTCGACGAGAGTCCTATGGCCCCTGGTCTAATGTAGTGCACTATATAGGGAATAGGGTGCCATTCAGAGTTCTGACGCACCCTCTCAGAGTGAAATGTCGTCTCCCCCCAGCCTCAGACTCAGGTCTTGCAGGGGGTCTGCTCTGTGCTGTGGTGGTCAATGGAGACAACTTAAAAGAGGGACCCTTTCAAAAAGCACACAAAGGTTACCACCAACCCCCCTAGTGGATGGAACCCCAAAGCACCCAAAGGTTATTACCAGCCCCCCTAGTGGAAGGAACCCCAAAGCACCCAAAGGTTATTACCAGCCCCCCTAGTGGAAGGAACACCAAAACACCCAAAGGTTATTACCAGCCCCCCTAGTGGAAGGAACACCAAAACACCCAAAGGTTATTACCAGCCCCCCTAGTGGAAGGAACACCAAAGCACCCAAAGGTTACCACCAGCCCCCCTAGTGGAAGGAACACCAAAGCCAATTCAGAAAAAGGTATTGTGTGCCATACACGTAGAACACAAATAGCCTCCTATATGGGCCTATTGGGTCCCAGTTTATATCAAGCCTACTATATGGCCCTGTTGGGTCCCAGTTTATATCAAGCCTACTATATGGCCCCGTTGGGTCCCAGTTTATATCAAGCCTACTATATGGTCCTGTTGGGTCCCAGTTTATATCAAGCCTACTATATGGTCCTGTTGGATCCCAGTTTATATCAAGCCTACTATATGGCCCCGTTGGGTCCCAGTTTATATCAAGCCTACTATATGGCCCCATTGGGTCCCAGTTTATATCAAGCCTACTATATGGCCCCATTTGGTCCCAGTTTATATCAAGCCTACTATATGGCCCTGTTGGGTCCCAGTTTATATCAAGCCTACTATATGGCCCTGTTGGGTCCCAGTTTATATCAAGCCTACTATATGGCCCCGTTGGGTCCCAGTTTATATCAAGCCTACTATATGGCCCCATTGGGTCCCAGTTTATATCAAGCCTACTATATGGCCCCATTTTGTCCCAGTTTATATCAAGCCTACTATATGGCCCTGTTGGGTCCCAGTTTATATCAAGCCTACTATATGGCCCTGTTGGGTCCCAGTTTATATCAAGCCTACTATATGGCCCTGTTGGGTCCCATTTTATATCAAGCCTACTATATGGCCCTGTTGGGTCCCAGTTTATATCAAGCCTACTATATGGCCCCATTGGGTCCCAGTTTATATCAAGCCTACTATATGGCCCCATTGGGTCCCAGTTTATATCAAGCCTACTATATGGCCCTGTTGGGTCCCAGTTTATATCAAGCCTACTATATGGCCCCATTGGGTCCCAGTTTATATCAAGCCTACTATATGGCCCTGTTGGGTCCCAGTTTATATCAAGCCTACTATATGGCCCTGTTGGGTCCCAGTTTATATCAAGCGTACTATATGGCCCTGTTGTGTCCCAGTTTATACCAAGCCTACTATATGGCCCTGTTGGGTCCCAGTTTATATCAAGCCTACTATATGGCCCCATTGGGTCCCAGTTTATATCAAGCCTATTATATGGCCCTGTTGTGTCCCAGTTTATATCAAGCCTACTATATGGCCCCATTGGGTCCCATTTTATATAAAACATTCTATTTGGCCCTGTTGGGTCCCAGTTTATATCAAGCCTACTATATGGCCCCGTTGGGTCCCAGTTAATATCAAGCCTACTATATGGCCCCGTTGGGTCCCAGTTTATATCAAGCGTACTATATGGCCCTGTTGTGTCCCAGTTTATACCAAGCCTACTATATGGCCCTGTTGGGTCCCAGTTTATATCAAGCCTACTATATGGCCCCATTGGGTCCCAGTTTATATCAAGCCTATTATATGGCCCTGTTGTGTCCCATTTTATATAAAACATTCTATTTGGCCCCGTTGGGTCCCAGTTAATATCAAGCCTACTATATGGCCCCGTTGGGTCCCAGTTTATATCAAGCCTACTATATGGCCCCATTGGGTCACATTTTAAATCAAGCCTACTATATGGCCCCGTTGGCTCCTATTTTATATCAAGCCTACTATATGGCCCCGTTGGGTCCCAGTTTATATCAAGCCTACTATATGGCCCTGTTGGGTCCCAGTTTATATCAAGCCTACTATATGGCCCCGTTGTTTCCCAGTTTATATAAAGTTGCTCTGATAGCAAGGTATTTACATTGTACTTACACTAAGTATACCAAAAATTAGGAACACCTTCCTAATATTGAGTTGCGCCACCCCCAATATTGGTGGACCGTGAAAAACCCAGCAGTGTTTCAGTTCTTGACACACTCAATCCTGTGCGCCTGGCACCTACTACCATACCCCGTTCAAAGGTAGTTAAATCTTTTGTGTTTCCCATTCACCCTCTGAATTGCACACATAGCCAATCCATGTCTAATTTTTATCAAGGCTTAAAAATCCTTCTTTAACCTGTCTCCTCCCCTTCATCTACACTGATTTGAAGTGGATTTAACAGGTGACATCAATAAGGGATCAAAGCTTTCACCTGGATTCACCTGGTCAGTCTTATGTCATGGAAAGAGCAGGTGTTCTTAATGTTTTGTATACTCAGTGTACATATTGTAACATACTCTATGCTCCCAATCAGTTGTCTGGCAAATTGTAAAATGAATCAACTCAAAGTAGTTTGTAAATACATTTTGATTACATAATTGCACAAACAGCAAATATACATGCACTTTCAAGAACTTTCTAATAGTTATGCTAATACCAACATTAAACATTGTAGAACATATTATATTAGGGCATCTATCTCATAAGGATCATGCAAAGAGGATAACCAGCATCAATAAGTATCAATATGATTGGTAGTAAAAACATGACTGTTATTAAAAATAAGACAAACACAATTGGATCTATTTATGTGGGGTTCCCCCCACATTCTGAAAATTATATTTTTGTCCCCCACTCCCCCATTTTTTTGCCATTGCAATGATGCGGACACCACAGAGCGGTCACTACAGAGCGGACACCACAGAGCGGACACCACAGAGCGGTCACTACAGAGCGGACACCACAGAGCGGACACCACAGAGCGGTCACCACAGAGCGGACGCTGACAGGCTGTGTGAAGGCAAAGCTTCTGTAAAGGCTGGCTGGACCAGCACAAGAGAGTTGAGCATAGTTCAGTGTGTACGTGTTGCGCTCTTTCACCGAGTTGTAAAAGCAAGCAGAGCAGAAAATGGCCACTATTTAGTTGACTGATGTAGCTGGCAAGGTAACTGCTGTTTTAACAAAACGAGTGTTTATTCGTAGTGCTAAGCTAGTATTGTAACGTTAGCTAACGTTTCATCCCCTCTGGACTGAGGTGAATGAATTAGCTACGCTAGCTAGTAGCTACCACAGCCAGGTCAGCTCTAGCCTCTAGTTATCTGTCAGATAGTGATATGAGGTGGCTATTATCTAACAGCGAGTTTGTATGCAAATGTTTTGTAACCTTTGTTTTGTCCCGTTTCAGAAGTCAATGAAGTTGACTAGCTTTCGCCAGTTGGCTAACATTAGCTATTCTTTTTGCCTCAATCACACTAGATCTGAATCAAACGATGAAACCTTGGCGAAACGATTGAAGGTTGATATTCTGACGTTTTTTTTCCAGTGGACTGTTAGTTTTTATTAGTCAGTATGGCAATGTAACGTTATTGATCTGTCAGTTTCCCTAGCTAATTCCCTACTTTTCACAATGACACAGTAATACACAGCTCTAACGTGACAGGCTTCACTGTCACGGTGCACAGTAGAGGTCTGCGCCGGGACTGATTTCTTCACCCCGCTCCGGCTGGCTTTCTGTCCGATTCCCACCCACCCGCTACCGCAACAACTGGTCCCAAACCCAACCACAGTCCCACAATGTTATTTTAGGTGTATGTAAACCCAGCTCACTTTGCCAGCCATGGTCCCAGCAATGTTGTGCCCTATACGCAATATCAAATGCGCAAAAAAAACCCATAAGAAACAGGTTAAATTACTAGAGATTCTCACATGGCCCTTTACATTAGGCAGTCTGTATTACTGGGCTAGATCAGCCAATATGCTAGATGTAGTTTGAAGGGAGCAGAATTGGAGAGACTTGCACTTGCACTTTCTCTTGAGCTCTTTTTATAGCCTACCTTTTTAGGAGTGGGAAGATTTTCCGACAAAGAAATATGGGTGATCAATATTTAGCCTTAATTCTAGGCAATGTAGTCAACTATTGCCTAATCATAGGCCTATTTAGGAAGTACATTTCCTTGGAAAGATAACTGCCCCGTGCTTCTCCGCCCCATGCATAGTCAATAGCCTACTCTATTTAATTGAGACATTTTACATTTTAGTCATTTAGCAGATGCTCTTATCCAGAGCGACTTACAGTTAGTGAGTGCATACATCATTTTTTAATTTTTCATACTGGCCCCCCCCGTGGGAATCGAACCCACATCCCTGGCGTTGCAAACGCCACGCTCTATCAACTGAGCTACATCCCTGCCGGCCATTCCCTCCCCTACCCTGGACGACCCTGGGCCAATGGTGCGCCGCCCCCACGAGACCACATGCACAACTGATCTACTGAACTGGAAGCAGCAAGAATGATGCCAGTGACACTTGCTACGTTTTGCATAGGCCTATAGGATATAGCCTAGATTTTAGAAGAACGATTTGCAGGCAGAAACAAATAAATGGGTAATCAATACTTATTGAAAACGAAAAGGCGCAACGCTCACTCACCGTAGTAGCCTAACCTATGTGCGCGATGTGCCTTTTCTTTTTCAATGATGATTACATTTTTGTGATTGCACTTCGACTCACGTTGGTTGAGCGCCCTCCACTTCTTACCATTATCAATATTTATTTACAGACAATGTAGTAAAACTACAGTCTAATCACATGTAAGTTAATTTCATATTTAAGTTATAATAATAATATAATGCCAATTAGCAGACGCTTTTATCCAAAGCGATTTACAGTCATGCGTGCATACATTTTTGTGTATGGGTGGTGCCGGGGATCGAACCCACTACCTTGGCGTTACAAGCGCCGTGCTCTTCCAGCTGAGCTACAGAGGACCACGTTATCTGCCGCGTGATTCTACGCCCCATGTAGGCAGGAGCTCAGATGTATTAATGATATCAGTGGAATGATTCAAAGTGCCATCTTGAATCGATAGGGACACCCACAGTAGCTACAGGACTGCAGCTTGTGCTGAAAGCTACAGTCTGGGATCTGGGAATAATGGTCATTTCAATTATTGAACCATTGATTCTATTCTTGGATAAAATAATGTATAAATGTAAAGGTCATTCTTTGTCATGCCTCAACGTGCCAAACTAGCCTGACACAGCGGTGAAATGGCTAGTAGAAAATGTGCCAAACTAGCCTGGTTGGCAGAAATTTAATATAGAGGATGTCTTAATAAAGACAGTCAAAAGTCAGTATTTTTTCAAGAGCCTAATTTGTTAGGCTATTGGTTAAAGGTGCAACGCAATATTTATTATTTAATTACCTTTGATCTAGTTCCGTCTTATTAACCACTTAAACATATTTAATAATGATCTCTTACCTAGCTTGATGACTGTGGGCATTTTTGCTTACTTTTTGTTCTAAGAAGAGATGGCATATTGGATTGTGTAAAAATGCAGGAAATGAGCTTTAGATGGCCAAAACATTTCTGAGGGAGGACCCCCCCAGACCCCCCGCCAGGTTATGTCCCCACACACTTCTAAACCAAAAGTGGCACCCCTGAAATGTACAGTATTCAATTGTCACAAATTTGTTATAGAGATCAATTTATGATTTAAAGCATGATTTTTCCTCCTGTGACTCCCACGGAAGTGGATCGTGCATATTGACACGGTCTGTCCAAAAGTGTTCCAAGTCAGGAAAGATCTTCCGCGCTGCAGTGTCATCTGTGCGCAGATTGCACCCCTCTGGCTTCTCCAAAGACGCACGTTTCAAGTCCACTAGGGGACAGATGTCTCCTCCTCCCTCTACTCCGTTTTCCTCCGTCTTTGGACTAATACTGGTGCGTTTCGAGCCTCTGCAAATTCTGAAAAGCCTCAGACTGTTGAGCCCATGACGCACGTCGTCATACACGGTGAGGAATACGATGGGAGACAGAGAGCTACATGAGTACATGAGGACCTGAGAGAAGATGACGAACCCCACAGGAAGTGTATAGTTGTCACTGTATCCCAGCCGGGCCCAAGTCCATGAGCTCCATTCAGGTAGCAGCATTAGTGCGTTGGCCCCACTGACAGACAACCACGCCGCAGTGGCCCCCCTGCTCTGGGGTTGAGCACTGGTCACATCAAGGTCCCCCTTCGGCTTACTGTCCCGTAGTGTCTTGGTGTAGTGCAAAACGGTAAAGAAAATGGGCAACACGTAAGTTAGAGTTGGGTAGATCATGTAGAACACATTCATGAACCCAGATGCGCAAAATGGTATTTCAGTTACGCACAGCTTGAGGTCATGGTATGGCTGTAAAGACGTGAATATCACAAGGGGGGTGGAGGAGACCAGCGATGCTATCCAAATGAACACCAGGGCTCCATAGATTCGCATGTGGCTGGAATATATGCCGTCGGAGGAGCTTGAAACAAAGTTGCATCTTGCCCTGGTTGTGGCCGCCAGGGTGAACGTTTTGGCGACCAAGCAGGTGTGCTGAAACCAATCCGCTGTCTGGCACAACAAGCTTCCCAAGGTCCAGGACTGTCTGTAGTAGGTCACTGCACGCACTGGTGCACACAGCAGAATGATCATCAGGTCTGTAGCGCTCAGACCGGCAAGTAGCGCTTTGACTTCGGATGCTCTCCCATTTCTCAGATCGTGGATGAGGCTAAGTAGCACCAATAGGTTCCCTACGACTCCGGTCCCACAGGTCCCGATCAGAATAACAGGGAGGACTGACCTGGCGTCCTCGCCGTGGAGTAGATGGACCCCCCCGGCAAAGTCAAAAAATGACACGTTCCTCGGTCGGTCAAAATCCATATTTCCTGTCATCTGTGTCTAGTTCTTCTTATATGCTGTAATCAACTAGTTTGTGAAGCAGATCAATCTCTAGATTTTCCTTAGAAACAAGGAGCTGTCCCTGACCTGTGGTGCTGAAATGCTGCTCTCTGATAAGACAAGTTCAGCTGTAGGCTAGCAGTGGGCGAGTGGACTGGCAGGTCAAGCTATTTCAAGTGCTGTCATTTATACTGTCTTCGACCACTTTCGTCATTGCTGTCTGTGGGCTCCAGGGTACTATTCTGAAAGGAAGGATACTTGATGTGTACTGTAGGCTACACTTACTGTCAAATGTTCTAAAAAGGCATTCAACTCATTCAAAACTAAAATAGGACAACGTCAGGACCTATGTTCAGTATTCAGTGGCTTATGTTGAGTAGCAGCAGTGACGCAGAACACAGGCCCCGGCAATGCTGAGGGGCCCTCAAGCCCTCCCCCAAATAGCATACGAACACGCCGTAAGCCATGGCAAAATGTTTAGAATTCTAAGAAGTTACTTGTATTTTTCTTTAAAAAAAAGACTGTTAGAACCTTATTTTTTGGGGGGGATATTTTAGTCATTTAGCAGACGCTCTTATCCAGAACGACTTACAATTAGTGAGTGCATAAATTTTTCATACTGGCCCCCCCTTATGGGGGAAGGTGTGTGTGTGTGTGTGTGTGTGTGTGTGTGTGTGTGTGTGTGTTACAATGGCATCCACACAAGGCTGTCACCTCCTGTTGAGAAGGCCTGTTGCTAGGATACGTGGGCCACCATAGAGCTGTCTGTAAGGGGAAGCGTTATGAACTAGATCACTGGGATATATGAGACTACCTGGACTTCTACTGGGGAGAAGAGGGAGACTATTCTGGAAGCACCTCATACTAACCCCTCAAATCAAGTGTTGGCTGCTGTAAAGGAGGATGGAATCCCTCAGAATCTATATAGTCCTGTGTATAGCATCACACGTTTAGAGAGCGTCAGTGTCCTCTGTTACATTATCATTAAGTATGACGATTCATATTTACTGCCCTCGGTCTTTCCTCTCAGTCTAACAACATCCTGTTGCTTTATCCAGGCCTTATTGAATACTGTGGCACACGTTGTGCCTGCTTGCCCTGGTACACTCCCTAGGCTCGGCTAACTGACTCCTCCCCTAGGCTCGGCTAACTGACTCCTCCCCTAGACTCGGCTAACTGACTCCTCCCCTAGGCTCGGCTAACTGACTCCTCCCCTAGGCTTGGCTAACTGACTCCTCCCCTAGGCTCGGCTAACTGACTCCTCCCCTAGGCTCAGCTAACTGACTCCTCCCCTAGGCTCGGCTAACTGACTCCTCCCCAGGCTCAGCTAACTGACTCCTCCCCTAGGCTCGGCTAACTGACTCCTCCCCTAGGCTCGGCTAACTGACTCCTCCCCTAGGCTCGGCTAACTGACACCTCCCCTAGGCTCGGCTAACTGACTCCTCCCCTAGGCTCGGCTAACTGACTCCTCCCTAGGCTCGGCTAACTGACTCCTCCCCTAGGCTCGGCTAACTGACTCCTCCCCTAGGCTCGGCTAACTGACTCCTCCCCTAGGCTCGGCTAACTGACTCCTCCCCTAGGCTCAGCTAACTGACTCCTCCCCTACACTCAGCTAACTGACTCCTCCCCTAGGCACCAACAGAGAAAACACAAAGAAAAAGCCTATAATGCTCCACAAGAGTGTAAAAGAAATGACTGGTGGTAATGTCCCCTTGGGAGAGATTCCAAGCCCTTGGGTAAAACAGACGGGAAGTAAAGTCGTTTTTATACCGCAGGAGGAACGGCGTCACCCCACTGAGAACGACAAGAACACGTCAAGTAGGCCACACCATATATTCTCTAAAAGAACACGTCAAGTAGGCCACACCATATATTCTCTAAAAGAACACGTCAAGTAGGCCACACCATATATTCTCTAAAAGAACACGTCAAGTAGGCCACACCATATATTCTCTAAAAGAACACGTCAAGTAGGCCACACCATATATTCTCTAAAAGAACACGTCAAGTAGGCCACACCATATATTCTCTAAAAGAACATGTCAAGTAGGCCACACCATATATTCTCTAAAAGAACACGTCAAGTAGGCCACACCATATATTCTCTAAAAGTAGAATGTACCAAATACCTGTCCAGAAATCGTTGTTGCAGAAATGCTGCTATCGAAAGAGTTGGTTGTTTGTTGACGTTCCATAGCTCTGTGATTGTGTGTGTTTACATACATAGTAGGAAGAAATATGTCCTGCTGATTTGATTGGCTGCTCCATGCAACACCCTGGCTACGTCCCAAATGGCAACCTATTCCCTATATAGTGCACTACTTTAGACCAGAGAATGGTACCCTATTCCCTATATAGTGCACTACTTTAGACCAGAGAATGGCACCCTATTCCCTATATAGTGCACTACTTTCGACCAGAGAATGACACCCTATTCCCTATATAGTGCACTACTTTAGACCAGAGAATGACACCCTATTCCCTATATAGTGCACTATTTTAGACCAGAGAATGGCACCCTATTCCCTATATAGTGCACTACTTTAGACCAGAGAATGACACCCTATTCCCTATATAGTGCACTACTTTAGACCAGAGAATGACACCCTATTCCCTATATAGTGCACTACTTTAGACCAGAGAATGACACCCTATTCCCTATATAGTGCACTACTTTAGACCAGAGAATGACACCCTATTCCCTATATAGTGCACTACTTTAGACCAGAGAATGACACCCTATTCCCTATATAGTGCACTACTTTAGACCAGAGAATGACACCCTATTCCCTATGTAGTGCACTACTTTAGACCAGAGCCCATCAGCAGGGCATTTACACCTACTATGTTGTCCTCATTAGTCTGAACATGTAGTCCCAGGATGATAAGGGGAGTTGTTGTGCGGAGGATCTGAGCTCTAAATGAAAGCCTTGGCAGTGTAGCTTTCTAATTGTGTGTTGTGTGTATTGTGTGTGTATTGTGTGTGTATTGTGGGTGTGCGTATTGTGTGTGTGTGTGTATCGTGTGTGTGTGTATTGTGTGTGAATTGTGTGTGTATTGTGTGTCGGCAAGTGTGTATGGACACACACACACGCATTCTTGCATGATCTGTTCCATAATATGGACAGAGTAAGTCTGATTCCCGATGTTGACTTTTTGTATATGAAATGTGTGTCCATTTGTGATAAGCACGCTGCTGTGAAGACATTTAGAATCAGTGGAAAGGACAATCCCTGGTTGATAATCATGACCCTGTGAAGACATTTAGAATCAGTGGAAAGGACAATCCCTGGTTGATAATCATGACCCTGTGAAGACATTTAGAGACCAAAATGGAGCTCTTTGGCATCAACTCAACTCGCCGTGTTTGGAGGAGGAGGAATGCTGCCTATGACTCCAAGAACACCATCCCCACCATCAAACATGGAGGTGGAAACATTATGCTTTGGGGGTGTTTTTCTGCTAAGGGGACAGGACAACTTCACCGCATCAAAGGGATGATGGACGGGGCCATGTACCATCAAATCTTGGGTGAGAACCTCCTTCCCTCAGCCAGGGCATTGAAAATGGGTTGTGGATGGGTATTCCAGCATGACAATGACCCAAAACACACGGCCAAGGCAACAAAGGAGTGGCTCAAGAAGAAGCACATTAAGGTCCTGGAGTGGCCTAGCCAGTCTCCAAACATTAATCCCATAGAAAATCTGTGGAGGGAGCTGAAGGTTCGAGTTGCCAAACGTCAGCCTCGAAACCTTAATGACTTGGAGAAGATCTGCATAGAGGAGTGGGACAAAATCCCTCCTGAGATGTGTGCAAACCTGGTGGCCAACTACAAGAAACGTCTGACCTCGGTGATTGCCAACAAAGGTTTTGCCACCAAGTACTAAGTCATGTTTTGCAGTGGGGTCAAATATTTATTTCCTTCATTTAAAATGCAAATCAATTTATAACATTTTTTGACATGCGTTTTTCTGCATTTGTTGTTGTTATTCTGTCTCTCACTGTTCAAATAAACCTACCATTAAAATTATAGACTGATCATGTCTTTGTCATTGGGCAAACGTACAAAATCAGCAGGGGATCAAATACTTTTTTCCCTCACTGTATGGAAGGGAGTTTAGTCCAACGGTAGTTATTCCTGTAAATCCATCATGGCTACTCCCGCCTCCAGTAGTTGATCTAGAAGTGTTAGAGAGACTACAGAAAGATAGGGAGGGTGTTGATCCAGCTGATTTGTTTAAGAGATGTCTGGAAACTGTGTATCAGGATTTTGTGGCCATTTACACAGATGGTTCAAAAGATCCAAGGACAGGACGTACTGGGTCAGCATTTGTAGTGTAGGAATGTGGGGTGGAAGTCAGGAAACGTATTACAGATCATCTGGCTGTATATATATGGCGGAGCTGATGGCCATACTGTTGGCCTTGCAGTGGGTGGAGCTGATGGCCATACTGTTGGCCTTGCAGTGGGCGGAGCTGATGGCCATACTGTTGGCCTTGCAGTGGGCGGAGCTGATGGCCATACTGTTGGCCTTGCAGTGGGCGGAGCTGATGGCCGTACTGTTGGCCTTGCAGTGGGCGGAGCTGATGGCCATACTGTTGGCCTTGCAGTGGGTGGAGGAAGTCAAGCCAGACAGAGTAGTTATTTGCTCTGATTCATGTGCAGAGTTGATGAGTCTGCAGTCGTTTAGCCAACGTAGTAGACAAGACCTGCTTTATGAGGTGCTACAAACCCATGGCAGGATTAGACAGATGGGTATACAGATCAGATTTACTTGGGTCCCAGCCCATGTGGTGGTGGAGGGGAACGAGGCAGTTGATGTACTGGCTAAACAAGCACTTAGTAGTGGGGATGTTGATGTTGTAGTTTCAATGAGCAAGGCAGAGGCAAAAAGCCTGATATGGACAGTGATGGTGCAGAGATGGCAGGAGCAGTGGAATAGAGATACTAAGGGAAGGCATTTATTTCAACTACAGAGGAAAGTCGGGGAGGACAGCAGGAAGGGACAGAAGAGAGAAGGCTAATTTTACTAGATTAAGGGTGGGACACAGCCAGTTGAATAATACATTAAATGTGATAGGAAAGCATCCAACAGGAAAGTGTGATTATTGTCAGGAAACAGAGACCGTGGAGCATGTGGGCAGTACAGTGTGGGCAGTATCAGAGGGAAAGAGAGAGGATGAGATCTAGTATGAGGGAGAAGGGGATACAGGAAATTAGTTTAAAGACTATATTGAGCAGAACGTCATTAGATATAGTCTCAAATATTTTTGTTATCTTTTTTAAGAGAAACGGGGCTGGCAGGTAGGATTTAGTTTCTCCCTGTCTCTGGCCCACACTCCAGTACAGTAGGTGGCGGTAATGCGCCATAACGTTGGATGCCAACCGCCGATAAACCCCACTGAAGAAAACTAAGTTCAAGAGGGGGACTGTTTTGATTGAGCTGTTGATGGGGCTGTTTTAGCTATCCCATAATGTGTACGTTTGGTGGCAGTACTGTTTTTCTTCCGGAATCATGCACATCCTTGCACATCCTTGTACTTTTGCGGCTCCGACATTGTTTTATTTGATCGAGGTTAGGTTTTTCAGTTTAGCCTTCTGGCCTACTCTACAATCTCCAGAGAGATTGAGATGCATATTTTTAATGTTAGCTCTCTGTGTACATCCAAGGGCCAGCCATGCTGCCCTGTTCTGAGCCAATTGCAATCCCCATTAGTTCCTGCCAAGGCAGCAGCTACTCTTCCTGGGGTTTATTATGGATCCCCATTAGTTGCTGCCAAGGCAGCAGCTACTCTTCCTGGGGTTTATTATGGATCCCCATTAGTTCCTGCCAAGGCAGCAGCTACTCTTCCTGGGGTTTATTATGGATCCCCATTAGTTCCTGCCAAGGCAGCAGCTACTCTTCCTGGGGTTTATTATGGATCCCCATTAGTTCCTGCCAAGGCAGCAGCTACTCTTCCTGGGGTTTATTATGGATCCCCATTAGTTCCTGCCAAGGCAGCAGCTACTCTTCCTGGGGTTTATTATGGATCCCCATTAGTTCCTGCCAAGGCAGCAGCTACTCTTCCTGGGGTTTATTATGGATCCCCATTAGTTCCTGCCAAGGCAGCAGCTACTCTTCCTGGGGTTTATTGTGGATCCCCATTAGTTCCTGCCAAGGCAGCAGCTACTCTTCCTGGGGTTTATTATGGATCCCCATTAGTTCCTGCCAAGGCAGCAGCTACTCTTCCTGGGGTTTATTATGGATCCCCATTAGTTCCTGCCAAGGCAGCAGCTACTCTTCCTGGGGTTTATTATGGATCCCCATTAGTTCCTGCCAAGGCAGCAGCTACTCTTCCTGGGGTTTATTATGGATCCCCATTAGTTCCTGCCAAGGCAGCAGCTACTCTTCCTGGGGGTTTATTATGGATCCCCATTGGTTCCTGCCAAGGCAGCAGCTACTCTTCCTGGGATTTATTATGGATCCCCATTAGTTCCTGCCAAGGCAGCAGCTACTCTTCCTGGGGTTTATTATGGATCCCCATTAGTTCCTGCCAAGGCAGCAGCTACTCTTCCTGGGGTTTATTATGGATCCCCATTAGTTCCTGCCTGACCACACTACTGAACAGTAGTCTAGGTGCGACAGAACTAGGGCCTGTAGGACCTGCCTTGTTGATAGTGCTGTTAAGAAGGTAGAGCAGCGCTTTATTATGGACAGACTTCTCCCCATCTTAGCTACTGTTGTATCAATATGTTTTGACCATGACAGTTTACAATTCAGGGTTACTCCAAGCAGTTTAGTCTCCTCAACTTGGTCAATTTCCACATTATTCATTACAAGATTTAGTTGAGGTTTAGGGTTTAGTGAATGATTTGTTTCAAACTATTCTGAAACTAACTGCAGCTATTTGCTAAGTGTTGCAGTCATTTCAGTCGCTGTAGTAGCTGACATGTATAGTGTTGTGTCATCCGCATACATAGACACTCTGGCTTTACTCAAAGCCAGTGTCAAGTCATTAGTAAAGATTGAAAAAATTAAGGGGCCTAGACAGCTGCCCTGGGGAATTCCTGATTCTACCTGGATTATGTTTGAGAGGCTTCCATTAAAGAACACCCTCTGTGTTCTGTGTTCTGTTAGACAGGTAACTCTTTATCCACATTATAGCAGGGGGTGTAAAGCCATAACACATACATTTTTCCAGCAACAGACTATGATTGAAAATGTCAAAAGCCGCACTGAATTCTAACAAAACAGCCCCGCAATCTTTTTATCATAAATTTCTCTCATCAAATCATCATTTGCGTAAGTGCTGTGCTTGTTGAATGTCCTTCCCTATAAGCATGCTGAAAGGCTGTTGTCAATTTGTTTACTGTAAAATAGCATTGTATCTGGTCAAACACCATTTCTTCCAAAAGTTTACTAAGGGTTGGTAACAGCCTGATTGGTCGGCTATTTGAGACAGTAAAAGGGGCTTTACTATTATTAGGTAGAGGAATGACTTTTGCCTCCAGGCCTGAGGGCACACACTTTCTAGTAGGCTTAAATTGAAGATATGGCAATTGAAGATATGGCAAACAGGAGTGGCAATATCGTCCGCTATTATCCTCAGTAATTTTCCATCCAAGTTGTTAGACTCCGGTGGCTTGTCATTGTTGATAGACAACAATCCAAGTAGTTGGAAATATCAGTGGGTTTTGTGTGTTGAAGGATGGGGCTGAGTTTGCATTTTTGCCCAAAATCCAAAGCTTTTTACTATCATTCTTTATTTATCTTTGTTTCTTCTTCTTTTTATTCAGTTTAGTCACATGATTTCTGAATTTGCCAATTGGTTGTACAGCCAGACTTGCAGTGGGGGAAAAAAGTATTTAGTCAGCCACCAATTGTGCAAGTTCTCCCACTTAAAAAGATGAGAGAGGCCTGTAATTTTCATCATAGGTACACATCAACTATGACAGACAAAATGAGAAAAACATTTCCAGAAAATCACATTGTAGGATTTTTAATGAATTTATTTGCAAATTACGGTGGAAAATAAGTATTTGGTCAATAACAAAAGTTTCTCAATACTTTGTTACATACCCTTTGTTGGCAATGACACAGGTCAAACGTTTTCTGTAAGTCTTCACAAGGTTTTCACACACTGTTGCTGGTATTTTGGCCCATTCCTCCATGCAGATCTCCTCTAGAGCAGTGATGTTTTGGGGCTGTCGCTGGGCAACACAGACTTTCAACTCCCTCCAAAGATTTTCTATGGGGTTGAGATCTGGAGACTGGCTAGGCCACTCCAGGACCTTGAAATGCTTCTTACGAAGCCACTCCTTCGTTGCCCGGGCGGTGTGTTTGGGATCATTGTCATGCTGAAAGACCCAGCCACGTTTCATCTTCAATGCCCTTGCTGATGGAAGGAGGTTTTCACTCAAAATCTCACAATACATGGCCCCATTCATTCTTTCCTTTACACGGATCAGTCGTCCTGGTCCCTTTGCAGAAAAACAGCCCCAAAGCATGATGTTTCCATCCCCATGCTTCACAGTAGGTATGGTGTTCTTTGGATGCAACTCAGCATTCTTTGTCCTCCAAACACGACAAGTTGAGTTTTTACCAAAAAGTTATATTTTGGTTTCATCTGACCATATGACATTCTCCCAATCCTCTTCTGGATCATCCAAATACACTCTAGCAAACTTCAGACGGGCCTGGACATGTACTGGCTTAAGCAGGGGGACACGTCTGGCACTGCAGGATTTGAGTCCCTGGTGGCGTAGTGTGTTACTGATGGTAGGCTTTGTTACTTTGGTCCCAGCTCTCTGCAGGTCATTCACTAGGTCCCCCCGTGTGGTTCTGGGATTTTTGCTCACCGTTCTTGTGATCATTTTGACCCCACAGGGTGAGATCTTGCGTGGAGCCCCAGATCGAGGGAGATTATCAGTGGTCTTGTAGTTCTTCCATTTCCTAATAATTGCTCCCACAGTTGATTTCTTCAAACCAAACTGCTTACCTATTGCAGATTCAGTCTTCCCAGCCTGGTTCAGGTCTACAATTTTGTTTCTGGTGTCCTTTGACAGCTCTTTAGTCTTGGCCATAGTGGAGTTTGGAGTGTGACTGTTTGAGGTTGTGGACAGGTGTCTTTTATACTGATAACAAGTTCAAACAGGTGCCATTAATACAGGTAACGAGTGGAGGACAGAGGAGCCTCTTAAAGAAGTTACAGGTCTGTGAGAGCCAGAAATCTTGCTTGTTTGTAGGTGACCAAATACTTATTTTCCACCATAATTTGCAAATTAATTAATAAAAAATCCTACAATGTGATTTTCTGGAGAAAAAAAATCTAAATTTGTCTGTCATAGTTGACGTGTACCTATGGTGAAAATTACAGGCCTCTCTCATCTTTTTAAGTGGGAGAACTTGCACAATTGGTGGCTGACTAAATACTTTTTTCCCCACTGTATTTGCCATTTATTTTGCCTCATCCCTCTCAACCAATCAATTTTGAAATTCCTCATCAACCATGGGGATTTAACAGTTTTTACAGTAATTTTCTTAATGGCTGCATGCTTATTAGTAACTGGGATAAGCAATTTCATAAATGTGTCAAGTGCAGCGTCTGGTTGCTTCTCGTTACACACCACGGACCAACATAATTTATATTCTTTACATCAACAACATAGGAATCACTACAAAACGTATAGTATGACCTCTTATACACTATATTAGGCCCAGCCTTTAGAACTATGGTTTTCCTAGATATTGCTACTATGTTGTGATCACTACATCCAATGGATTTGGATACTGCTTTAAAGCAAATTTCTGCAGCATTAGTAAAGAGGTGATCAATGATTTCATTCCTGTGGTATTTGTAACTACCCTGGTAGGTTTACTGATAATCTGAACCAGGTTGCAGGCACTAGTTACAGTTTGAAGCTTTCTCTTGAGTGGGCAGCCTGATGAAAGCCAGTCAATATTTAAATCACCCAGAAAATATACCTCTCTGTTGATACCACATACATTATCAAGCATTTCACACATGTTATCCAGATACTGACTGTTAGCACTTGGTGGTCTATAGCAGCTTCCCACCAGAATGGGCTTTAGGTGAGGCAGATGAACCTGTAGCCATATTACTTCAACAGCATTTAACATGAGATCCTCTCTAATCTTTACAGGAATGTGGTTCTGAATATAAACGGCCACACCTCCACCTTTAGCGTTTCTGTCTTTTCTGTAGATGTTATAACCTTGTATTGCTACCACTGTATCATCAAAGGTATTATCTAAGTGAGTTTCAGAGATTGTCAGAATATGAATGTCATCTGTTACTAGAAAAGTATTGATTTCATGAACCTTGTTTCTTAAGCTACATATGTTACCGTGGGCTATTTTTAACACTTTTCTTCTGGGATGCTTTATAGTTTTTATTGTTTTACTGGAAAGTTTAGCAGAGGTGCTCAGGTTATTTCTGTTAGTGCAGGGTGAGCTGCACCCAGTGGACTTCCTACTAGGGCACACCACCTCAGTGCTAACAGTATTACTCTGGTTATTTCTGTTAGTGCAGGGTGAGCTGCACCCAGTGGACTTCCTACTAGGGCACACCACCTCAATGCTAACAGTATTACTCTGGTTATTTCTGTTAGTGCAGGGTGAGCTGCACCCAGTGGACTTCCTGCTAGGGCACACCACCTCAGTGCTAACAGTATTACTCTGGTTATTTCTGTTAGTGCAGGGTGAGCTGCACCCAGTGGACTTCCTACTAGGGCACACCACCTCAATGCTAACAGTATTACTCTGGTTATTTCTGTTAGTGCAGGGTGAGCTGCACCCAGTGGACTTCCTGCTAGGGCACACCACCTCAGTGCTAACAGTATTACTCTGGTTATTTCTGTTAGTGCAGGGTGAGCTGCACCCAGTGGACTTCCTACTAGGGCACACCACCTCAATGCTAACAGTATTACTCTGGTTATTTCTGTTAGTGCAGGGTGAGCTGCACCCAGTGGACTTCCTGCTAGGGCACACCACCTCAATGCTAACAGTATTACTCTGGTTATTTCTGTTAGTGCAGGGTGAGCTGCACCCAGTGGACTTCCTGCTAGGGCACACCACCTCAATGCTAACAGTATTACTCTGGTTATTTCTGTTAGTGCAGGGTGAGCTGCACCCAGTGGACTTCCTACTAGGGCACACCACCTCAATGCTAACAGTATTACTCTGGTTATTTCTGTTAGTGCAGGGTGAGCTGCACCCAGTGGACTTCCTGCTAGGGCACACCACCTCAGTGCTAACAGTATTACTCTGGTTATTTCTGTTAGTGCAGGGTGAGCTGCACCCAGTGGACTTCCTACTAGGGCACACCACCTCAATGCTAACAGTATTACTCTGGTTATTTCTGTTAGTGCAGGGTGAGCTGCACCCAGTGGACTTCCTGCTAGGGCACACCACCTCAGTGCTAACAGTATTACTCTGGTTATTTCTGTTAGTGCAGGGTGAGCTGCACCCAGTGGACTTCCTACTAGGGCACACCACCTCAATGCTAACAGTATTACTCTGGTTATTTCTGTTAGTGCAGGGTGAGCTGCACCCAGTGGACTTCCTGCTAGGGCACACCACCTCAATGCTAACAGTATTACTCTGGTTATTTCTGTTAGTGCAGGGTGAGCTGCACCCAGTGGACTTCCTACTAGGGCACACCACCTCAATGCTAACAGTATTACTCTGGTTATTTCTGTTAGTGCAGGGTGAGCTGCACCCAGTGGACTTCCTGCTAGGGCACACCACCTCAGTGCTAACAGTATTACTCTGGTTATTTCTGTTAGTGCAGGGTGAGCTGCACCCAGTGGACTTCCTACTAGGGCACACCACCTCAATGCTAACAGTATTACTCTGGTTATTTCTGTTAGTGCAGGGTGAGCTGCACCCAGTGGACTTCCTACTAGGGCACACCACCTCAATGCTAACAGTATTACTCTGGTTATTTCTGTTAGTGCAGGGTGAGCTGCACCCAGTGGACTTCCTACTAGGGCACACCACCTCAATGCTAACAGTATTACTCTGGTTATTTCTGTTAGTGCAGGGTGAGCTGCACCCAGTGGACTTCCTGCTAGGGCACACCACCTCAATGCTAACAGTATTACTCTGGTTATTTCTGTTAGTGCAGGGTGAGCTGCACCCAGTGGACTTCCTACTAGGGCACACCACCTCAATGCTAACAGTATTACTCTGGTTATTTCTGTTAGTGCAGGGTGAGCTGCACCCAGTGGACTTCCTACTAGGGCACACCACCTCAATGCTAACAGTATTACTCTGGTTATTTCTGTTAGTGCAGGGTGAGCTGCACCCAGTGGACTTCCTGCTAGGGCACACCACCTCAGGGGAGTCCCAGACACAGGCAGTCCCAGTGATGAAGGTATCCCAGACACAGGCAGTCCCAGTGATGAAGGTGTCCCAGACACAGGCAGTCCCAGTGATGAAGGTGTCCCAGACACAGGCAGTCCCAGTGATGAAGGTGTCCCAGACACAGACAGTCCCAGTGATGAAGGTGTCCCAGACACAGACAGTCCCAGTGATGAAGGTGTCCCAGACACAGGCCGTCCCAGTGATGAAGGTGTCCCAGACACAGGCAGTCCCAGTGATGAAGGTGTCCCAGACACAGGCAGTCCCAGTGATGAAGGTGTCCCAGACACAGGCAGTCCCAGTGATGAAGGTGTCCCAGACACAGACAGTCCCAGTGATAAAGGTGTCCCAGACACAGGCAGTCCCAGTGATGAAGGTGTCCCAGACACAGGCAGTCCCAGTGATGAAGGTGTCCCAGACACAGGCAGTCCCAGTGATGAAGGTGTCCCAGACACAGGCAGTCCCAGTGATGAAGGTATCCCAGACACAGACAGTCCCAGTGATGAAGGTGTCCCAGACACAGGCAGTCCCAGTGATGAAGGTGTCCCAGACACAGGCAGTCCCAGTGATGAAGGTGTCCCAGACACAGGCAGTCCCAGTGATGAAGGTATCCCAGACACAGGCAGTCCCAGTGATGAAGGTGTCCCAGACACAGGCAGTCCCAGTGATGAAGGTATCCCAGACACAGGCAGTCCCAGTGAGGAAGGTATCCCAGACACAGGCAGTCCCAGTGATGAAGGTATCCCAGACACAGGCAGTCCCAGTGATGAAGGTGTCCCAGACACAGGCAGTCCCAGACACAGGCAGTCCAATCGACGAAGGCGCAGGTAGATCTGTCACCAGTGCATCGAAAGCTATTCCTTATGTCAATCTGCTCCGAACCTCTCTCTGTCACTCCCGTCCGCTTAGCAGCATGCCGCTGCCTTCGGTTTCCACGACTTGTGACATGGGACCAGCGCTGATTGGAACCTTCTTCTTGCTGTTCTCCGTCTACTTCACTACAGGATGGAGGAGGAGAAGCAGATGGAGACGACTTCCTTGGCAGGCAAGATCCAGGTAGCACAGCCCATTCTGATAGGGACAGTTGACAAGGAGGGGAAACATCCATCAGGCCCGAGCAGCGTCCAGCCATAGGAGTTGAGAACGAGACAGTTTGCGCAGAATTTAGATTTGTTTGCTAAGCATAGCCACCTTATTCCTGTAGTCCTCCAGTAGTAAATAATAGTAATTGCCAAATTGGAACTCCAGATTGTCAATATTGTCCCAGACAAGAGCGTAATAAACACAGCTTCTACAACGCTGGAAACGTTTGTTAGCTATTCCAGGCAACGCAGGCTCCATTACAACCTAGCTAGCTAGCCTTCTACAGCGCTGGAAACGTTTGTTAGCTATTCCAGGCAACGCAGGCTCCATTACAACCTAGCTAGCTAGCCTTCTACAGCGCTGGAAACGTTTGTTAGCTATTCCAGGCAACGCAGGCTCCATTACAACCTAGCTAGCTAGCCTTCTACAGCGCTGGAAACGTGTGTTAGCTATTCCAGGCAACGCAGGCTCCATTACAACCTAGCTAGCTAGCCTTCTACAGCTCTGGAGACGTTTGTTAGCTATTCCAGGCAACGCAGGCTCCATTACAACCTAGCTAGCTAGCTGGCAAGTTGGTAGCAGGTGTTGACACAGGTATCGAAGTTCTTTACTTCCGAAGTTTTCGATGTCGAGTCAGTGTCTCCCGACAGCAACTATGAGAGTGAAGAGGAATTTCAGCAACTCTTGCAGGACATTGGAAGTTGATAAAAGTGCTTCTTAATTGGTAAAGAAAAAAAACGTGTTTCTGCCCTCTGCCTTCAGGTGTTGGTTGGACGAGAAGCTGTAATCAATCAAATGTATTTATAAGGCCCTATTTACATCAGCAGATGTCACAAAGTGCTATACAGAAACCCAGCCTAAAACCCCAAAACAGCAAGCAATGCAGATGTAGAAGCACGTCTACTAGGTGGTCTGTTGTGCACCAGAGGCATAGAACAGTCTACAATCCATGTTTCACCTTGGTGGATTACTGCCCCTTAAAACTGTGATGCAAGACTCTGTTCAGGAAGAGTGTTTCCTGTAGGCTGGATCGTTTAAAACTCTGATGCAAGACTCTGTTCAGGAAGAGTGTTTCCTGTAGGCTGGATCGTTTAAAACTCTGATGCAAGACTCTGTTCAGGAAGAGTGTTTCCTGTAGGCTGGATCGTTTAAAACTCTGATGCAAGACTCTGTTCAGGAGGAGTGTTTCCTGTTGTCTGGATCGTTTAAAACTCTGATCCAAGACTCTGTTCATGAAGAGTGTTTCCTGTAGGCTGGATCGTTTAAAACTCTGATGCAAGACTCTGTTCAGACTCTTTGGAGCGCAATAACACATTGTAAAAAAATTGTGTTCCCCTAGCTATCGATAAAAAAAAAATGTAAAACAAGAAAATGGTGCCGTCTGGTTTGCTTAATATAAGGAATTTGAAATGATTTATACTTTTACTTTTCATACTTAAGGATATTTGAGCAAATACATTTACTTTTGATACTTAAGTATATTTAAAACCAAATACTTTTAGACTTTTACTCAAGTAGTATTTTACTGGGTAATTTTCTAATGAGGTATCTTTACTTTTACTCAAGGATGACAATTGAGTACTTTTTCCACCACTGATCATAATTAATTTAATCTGTAGCCAAATAAACAGCATGCTTTTCCAAGTCGTAGTGGGAGGACCACACAACATATCATTGCGTGACTCCAAGTTTACTTCGATATGATGTTTGTTATATCAATAATTGCGCATAAAGGCGTTTCCACCACTATTTCTCGCATAATTTATTTTACGGGCACAAAAAGATCCCACCATGTGGAACAAACAAATTATCTGTCGGCATTTATAAAATTGTACCTAAACTTCCTGTTTCCATCAGAGCTGTTTCTATCCACAGTTTTCCAAAAACTTTGGATGGAAACGTAGTTAATGACAGTGGTTCTTCCTTTGCGGTGATTACCAGCTGAGATAAACTTTTATGAATTGATTTTACTCCTGGCTCAGAGTTTGTCTGGGCAGTGTCTTAATATTATCCTAAAACCTGAGCTGGGAGATTTTTGTTGTTGTCTTAAAACAGATTTTAACAGGATTCCTATTACCTTTTCTGAAATGCTTAGACTGTGCCTCAATGGGCTTTTCCTGGTTAAATAAAAGGTTAAATTAAACAAGCAAACACACACACACACACACACACACACACACACACACACACACACACACATACACAGTAATAATCTCTCCTTCCTTCCTTCCTTCCTTCCTCAGACCCTCAGAGTCAACTCAAGTACCATAGACAGCAGGGTAAAATAACTATACTGATGTTTTACACAACTCAACTGGTTCTTTCTCCTGATGCCATTTCTTGTTGCGCTTTAGAGAGAAATGGGATAATTATAATATTTTTCACTCCCAAATCAAAGTTGTTCAGACATATTCCTGCCTCAAAAGCGGTTTGGTGTTGATTACAGCTTGCTGATTATCATTTATTAAGCTCAACATAACTCTTATCAGCCTTTTTCCATGACTGAGACAACTTCAGGCTTTGCCTTTAAATATCCAATCTGTTTTCAATAGGGGATTTTTACATTTTAGCAGACACTCTTATCCAGAGCGACTTACAGTTAGTGAATGCATACCTTTTCATACTGGTCCCCCTTGGGAATCGAACCCACAACCCTGGCATTGCAAACACCATGCTCTACCAACTGAGCTACACGGGACCTATTACATATTGTGATATTATATATAATATAATATAGTTATATATTACATATTGTGATGTTATATATAATATAATATAATTAACGAATTGCCTCATTGAGGACATTAAAGGGACAATCTGCAAAATGCAGATCCTAAACACAGGGGCCCCTCAGGGGTGCGTGCTCAGTCCCCTTATGTACTCCCTGTTCACTCATGAATGCATGGCCAGGCGCTACTCCAACACCATCGTTAAGTTTGCCGATGACACAACAGTGGTAGGCCTGATCACCGACAATGACGAGACAGCCTATAGGGAGGAGGTCAGAGACCTGGCCGTGTGGTGCCAGGACAACAACCTCTCCCTCAACGTGATCAAGACAAAGGAGATGATTGTGGACTACAGGAAAAAAAAGAGAAACTGAACACACCCCCATTCTCATCGACAGGGCTGTAGTGGAACAGGTTGAGAGCTTCAAGTTCCTTGGTGTCCACATCACCAACAAACTATAATGGTCCAAGCACACCAAGACAGTCGTGAAGAGGGCACGACAAAACCTATTCCCCCTCAGGAGAATGAAAAGATTTGGCATGGGTCCTCAGATCCTCAAAAGATTCTACAGCTGCACCATCGAGAGCATCCTGACTGGTTGCATCACTGCCTGGTATGGCAACTGCTCGGCCTCCGACGGCAAGGCACTACAGAGGGTAGTGCGTACGGCCCAGTACATCACTGGAGCCAAGCTTCCTGCCATCCAGGACCTCTATACCAGGTGGTGTCAGAGGAAGGCCCTAAAAATTCCAGCCACCTTAGTCATAGACTGTTCTCTCTGCTACCGCACGGCAAGCGGTACCGGAGTGCCAAGTCTAGGTCCAAGAGGCTTCTAAACAGCTTCTACCCCCAAGCCAGAAGACTCCTGAACATCTAATCGAATGGCTACCCAGACTATTTGCATCCACCCCCCCACCCCCCTTTTACTCTGCTGCTTCTCTCTGTTTGTTATCTATGCATAGTCACTTTAATAACTCCACCTACATGTATATATTACCCCAATTACCTCGACTAACCGGTGCCCCTGCACATTGACTCGGTACCGGTACCCCCTGTATATAGCCTCGCTACTGTTATTTAAATTTTTACTGCTGCTATTTAATTATTTGTAACTTTTATTTTGTATTATTTTATATTGTCTTTTTTTGTGATTTATTTTTGTATTCTTTCTTAAAACTGCATTGTTGGTTAAGGGCTTGTAAGTAAGCATTTCACTGTTAGGTCTACACCTGTTGTATTCGGTGCATGTGACAAATAACATTTGATTTGATTTGATTGGAGTGCCAGCATCCCTGTGGAACGCTTTCGACACCTTGTAGAGTCCATGCCCCGAGAAGAATTGAGGCTGTTCTGAGGGCAAAAGGGGGTGCAACTCAATATTTGGAAGGTGTTCTTCATGTTTTGTAAACTCAAAGTACAACCCATTATATGCGACAACAGATGTGAGACTGACAACTAGCAGTAGATGGCAGCAGAGTCTGCCATTTGAACCTACATGAGAAGCCTTGTGTTAAATAAACCTGCCTGAGTAGCATTCTGTTATATAAACCTGACTAAGAAGCCTTCTATTATATAAACCTGCCTGAGTACCCTTCTGTTATATAAACACACAATACACACACACACACACACACACACACACACACACACAGGTTAAAGTTGGGTCTGTCGTCTTTGCGCATAGTAAACGTGTGGGCGATGAATAAAGAAAATCCAGTTTATATTTCATCTAGATGTATGGTATGTTCTTGCCTTTATGCACATAGGAGCCTGAATAATCTTGTAGCCTATCAGCCGCTCTGCATAATGAAAACATCTTATCATGATGTTGGCCCCGGGCGTGACGTCAACTTCCTCTAGTTCCCGGCACTGAATAAAGTGAATGCCACTTAAACCACGTGACCAGTTGAAATCACCGCGGCCACTGGGCGCCACCGCTCCCGGAATGACAACAATAATGCACAGAGAAGAAAATGAAGAGTTCAATTGGGGAAGCGATTAAAATGAATAGGAGCCATGGCTAGATAAGATGCATGCTATTTCCTCATCTATTTAACATTCATTGAATTGAATAATCCGTCCTTATTATCGTAAATAGTCTGCATATTTACCCTGAATATGCTAATTTATGTTTGCTGCAAGCGCTCTATGACTTAGTATTTTTTCCATCAATATCTGCATATCTCTTCTGCACCTCGTAGGCCCTATTGCTATTTGAAGAGAGGGGGAGTAGAGAGAGATTTATTTTATATTTCCTCATTGTTTCTTTAACTTTTCTATTCATTTTTTCGCACTTGGCCCCGGGCCAAGCCAGTTACATTTCAATCAAAAGATTCATTGTAAAGTCATTATCCCAAACTAGGCCCTGATAATTGCCTGTCACTTTGCATAGCGGCCGCTCTCTGCCTCCAGGCCAAACCACTGCGGCCTTATCTGAGTCTTTTAAGAAAAAATTATAGACAATTTATCATTAATCTTCTCAGGGAAATAATAACAAGTTAAATGTCATTCCCCGTGTCGTGCCTTACAAATCAAGGCCGTTGCTTTGGGCCTCGACCGTTCACTGGCTGACTGCCTCACGGCAGGGAAGGGATGTTAAGATCGCCTGCTTTGCTTTCTAACAGCCAGAACACACTAGATATAACATTAGGGTTGAATGTAGGTTACTCGGTGGGGTTGAGAAGCGGAGGCCTGGCAGTTTGTAGCCTAACTAAGCGCTTTTCATCTAAAGCGCCTCATGAAAATGAAGCTGCATTGTAGAAATAGAAACTAAGATGTCATTTAGTTTGATGAAAACAGAGAACAGGTCTTGCTGGATTTTCCAAAAGTTTCCTGTCTAAGGCTGTCTGGAATTTCATTTCTATATTCACGTTCGTGAAATGTAAATCTCAATAGTATAGTCGACAATTTTAGCCGAAAACTTTTTTTGTTGTAAATTAGATTTTAACGTGCTTATTATGCACAAATTACGTATGAACTTTTCAGAAATCTCAAATGATTTCGTAAAATGTTAACAGTTCCTTCTATTCATTATCACATCACATAATGTGGTCCTCTGTAGCTCAGCTGGTAGAGCACGGCGCTTGTAACGCCAGGGTAGTGGGTTCGATACCCGGGACCACCCATACACAATAATGTATGCACGCATGACTGTAAGTCGCTTTGGATAAAAGCGTCTGCTAAATGGCATATTATTATTATTTATTATTATAATAAACCCTCAAAGTTAATTTATAATATTTGTTAATAAATGGTGAGGAAAATCAACTTGAAAACCTTTTAACCTTGGGAAGAGCCGGGCTAAGACCATAATAATGCGGCGACCCTTCTCATTTAGCGTACTGATGTTACTCCAGTCTATAGCGAGTCAATAAGATAAATAGAGAATGAATGTGTGGAGTGAAAGGGGGGCATTATCCCGTCTCCGAGAGGACGACATCCATTCCCATTCGTTTACCGGATTACGTTCAATGCGAAGGACGAGAGCGAATGACTCGTTTGGCATTCAAAAGCAACAGTGGCCAGGGCGACCTGTTTGAACAGAGATCAATGATCAATCAGCCTATAGGGACGACTAGCCACGGGGACCGGGGGGAACACGGGGGATGCTGAGATTAACGGAGCTATACGAGCTTTGTTAACAAATAACCTCTAAAATCCCGTCGATGAATGCACGCAGCCTCGCGCCTTTGGCTTTGACACTGGCAGACTGACGCGGTGACAGACTGACACGGTGACAGACTGACAGTGACCCGTGCCTAAAGCCTCCTGTTGAAATAAGATTGAACAATCCGCATAAAAAATAAATAATAATCTACGTGTATGCTTATTAATGCTTAACAACAGCAGTATTAGCGTCAGGCTATTTTTATGTGTGGTCGATCGTTGAACACCTTTAGCTTCCAACAGTTTAGACATGCACATGTTTTATCTAAATGATGTGTGACTGAATAGTCAACTAGAGCTCTTTTAAAACGACAACAATGTAAATGCTTTTTGAATGAATGTTAAGGCCTCTATTGCAGTAGGTTACAGTTGAAGTCGGAAGTTTACATACACCTTATTTTAGTTTTAATGACTCCAACCGAAGTGTATGTAAACTTCCGACTTCAACTGTACATTTTATATCCAAGGCAAGACCAACAGTAAAGTTATTCCAAAAGGGGACAATATTACAATATAGCTGTTTAAAATGACCCCCACGATGACAGATGAACGAGAAAAATTACGAGAGTTTACACTGAACTGAGATGTATTTATTTATTTATTTATTTCATTATTCATTCGTTTATTTATGTTCTAATGTAATTACTCCTGCCCTTGGGTTGCAGAGTGAACTCTGCAGAACTCAATCATTGATGTTTTTTTTTTTTTTTTTTTTTTTTTACGCTGAAACCTTCTCTGCTTGTTGTGGAACTAGCCAGGGTTATATATGACTCTAATGGGAAACCACTAAAGTTTATAATGGGAATGTTATTATGGTCCTCTGTAGCTCAGCTGATAGAGCACGGCGCTTGTAACGCCAAGGTAGTGGGTTCGGTCCCATACACACAAAAAAAAAATGTATGCGCACATGACTGTAAGGCGCTGCTAAATGGCATATTATTATTAAGAGTATTACATTCTTAGAAGAGAAGCCATAGATTACAACCATAATGGAACAAAATGATTTCACTTCAATAGCCTAACTGTTCTGGGAGGAGCTAGTTTAGGGATCAATTAGTTTCTGTTTAGAATTTTGTTTTGTTTTAAACCTAATGCATGTTTATCTCCAAATCATGAGGCTCCTTTAAAAATTGTAAGCCCGGTTTCTGCCGAAGTCGAAATCAGACATCCTAGTTACTGTAAGTAGGACATAGGCAGTGCATTGATGATATGGTATCAGGGCATTGATGATATGGTATCAGGGCATTGATGATATGGTATCAGTGCATTGATGATATGGTATCAGTGCATTGATGATATGGTATCAGGGCATTGATGATATGGTATCAGGGCATTGATGATATGGTATCAGTGCATTGATGATATGGTATCAGTGCATTGATGATATGGTATCAGTGCATTGATGATATGGTATCAGTGCATTGATGATATGGTATCAGGGCATTGATGATATGGTATCAGTGCATTGATGATATGGTATCAGTGCATTGATGATATGGTATCAGTGCATTGATGATATGGTATCAGTGCATTGATGATATGGTATCAGTGCATTGATGATATGGTATCAGTGCATTGATGATATGGTATCAGGGCATTGATGATATGGTATCAGTGCATTGATGATATGGTATCAGTGCATTGATGATATGGTATCAGTGCATTGATGATATGGTATCAGGGCATTGATGATATGGTATCAGTGCATTGATGATATGGTATCAGTGCATTGATGATATGGTATCAGTGCATTGATGATATGGTATCAGTGCATTGATGATATGGTATCAGGGCATTGATGATATGGTATCAGTGCATTGATGATATGGTATCAGTGCATTGATGATATGGTATCAGGGCATTGATGATATGGTATCAGTGCATTGATGATATGGTATCAGGGCATTGATGATATGGTATCAGGGCATTGATGATATGGTATCAGTGCATTTATTCGGTGCTGCAAAAGCCACGAAATGGAACTGTGGGCTTCCTTTGGAGTTCACTGCATATTTACAGTGAAGGCTATTTATATATATATATATATCACACTGAAGGTCCTTGTTTAAGGATGAGGGTGGCACCTGAGGACTATCTCCATCCTAATGCAGTCTTGATATCCATTGCCTTGGAATGTGTGCATTTCACTAAACAGCCAATGAATTAGGTTTAATTGGTCTAGGTCATTACTGGTAATCAACTAATTATAGGAATATGAAAATGTCAGTGCTGCCAGCTGTAAAATTAGCTGAGAATGAAGAACAAGACCAGGCAGTGTTTGATGTTTGTCAGTGGATAGGCCTATTAGATCATATCCAGAATGAATCATAGAGTGGGGTGGGAGATTTTAAGTGTTTCTAAAAGAACAATGCTACAAAAGTGCTCTTTTATCTGGGTGAAACAGGGTTCAAGGATAAAAAGGTGACATGAACTGACCCCAACGATTACCTCTCTGCTGTCCTTCAGTACAGACTGATTAAAAAAAGAACTTAGCTCTCTCTATGTAACATTGTACATTTTTTGCATCAGTTACTTTCATGACCACAATAATGGCTGACCACCAGCTGTCAGTGTGTCCGTTTGGAGGTCAATTGCCATGGTCAGAACAAGGTCAAGGGGTGGACAACCCCTCGGTTCAGAGCTGTCTGAGGGAGCAGGGAGATGGGTAGCAGGCTGCAGGGAGGGGGGCAGAGAGGAACATTTGATGGGACCTCTAGAACAAATAGACCCTCATAATCCTGACCTTCCCTTTCACAGCAGAGTTGACCGTAACGTGACGGTTAAGAACCGTGGTGGCTAGCCAGGCACGTCTTGATGGTGGCTCTAAAACAAGGTAAACAACATCAACACAGGCCTTGGAGCCAGGCCACACCCAGAGGCCACAGACACAGACCTGCTG